>NW_019385474.1:57545-117559 GCF_000671375.1 Centruroides sculpturatus | reverse complement strand
TACTAACTTAAAACTAAAAATGGAAGAATAGAAGATATAAGGATAGATAAGGAAAGTAGTAGAAATACCCGGGTTTCTTGCGATGAGCCCTTTGGTGGGGAACAACTTCAAACTAAGTCGTCTTCCCTTGATGATCTCTCTCTGCACTTTTTTGTTTTAGATCACCTTTTCCTTGTAGACCTTTCGTCTACAGTCTTTTTCTTTTGGACTGAGTCATCTTCCCTCGATGATCTCTCTCTGCACTTTCTCGTTTTAGATCACCTCTTCCCTGTAGGAGCACTCACTTTTTCACCTCCTACCTCTTCGGGATCTCAACTCAGACTCTTACCCTTTCTGTCCATTTTGCTTCAGGGCCTCACTCCCTCTCTCTTTGTTCTCCTTATCCAGGGAAAGGTAATCCTCCCCCAAGGGCAAAAAGAGTTAGACAAAGAAAGTTCTAGAAAGATTTAGACAAAGAAACAAAGAAAATCTAAGACTAATTCAATATAAAATATACAGAATATACCATATCATGGCCGACGGCCACAATGTCTTGCTCTCAAAACTAGTTGAAAAGTTAAATATAAACCATTAATTTTTTAAATATAGTTGATGTTATATAAAATTCTTTATAAACAACTTTTTATTAGCATTCCATTTTGATAAAATTTTAGAAATTTGCTATAAGTGTATTTATTAATGAAACAATTTTATATTTTTTCAGATGGTATTTTGGAAAAATTAAAAGGATAGAAGCTGAGAAAAAGCTTCTTTTGCCTGAAAATGAACATGGTGCTTTCTTAATTCGAGATAGTGAAAGCAGACGAAATGATTACTCATTATCTGGTAACTTTTAATTTTTTTTATTTAGCCCTAGTTTACTAAAGTATGATGATACTAAAGAGTAGTCTAATGCACTACACTTTTTATTTAATTACCCCCTACTACATTGCAGTGTTGCCGGATCTGAAGGTTAAAAAGTAGCGTGGTTGTGCTCCAAAAGTAGCGGATTTGAACTGCTTGTAGCCCAAACAATAAAAATGAATTATTTTGCAACTATGCACTTTTACTAATGAAATAAGTTTGTAATATATGTATATACATACACAGGGTGTATCAGAATGACGTTTTAAAAATTTGGGGATTGTAAAGGATGAAATTTTGAACGTTTTGATATAAGGAACCTACAGCCGGAAATGAGATACGTATAAAGTTTCCACTGCACTTTGCACGTTCTATGAGGTCGGTATGCTGAATGAAACAGCAGAATACAGTATTTATGACAAGTTTTATTGACAAAACAGTAGAGTACAATCAAACTGTACATCGAATCAGTGGCTGCACTACTTTAGAGTAAATGTTCAGTGTGACGACCACCAACTTCGTTACATAATGTGCAACGACGAACCATGTTTTGTCCGACTCTCCGTAAGATGCCACGCTCCCCTCTGATGGTATTAAATGCTGTAAAGATGCACTCCGTAACCTTATGAACTGTTCCTACAAGTGTTGCGTACACAAGGGACTCACGTTGACTAGCTGTGTGTTTACATCACAACACCAGTGGATGCAAGGGGTGACCTGAAGAACGACAAGCACTGAGTACACAACGTCCTGTACACAGGCTCAGTTAGACCACTGTAGTTGTGTGTTTACAGTCTTTCATCCGCAGCAATAACATGACGTCAATGGATGGAAGGGTAGCTACCAAAGTGAAGGGCGGTCAAGCACTTCCTACCGCTGTAGACACTTTAGTTCAAATTTCCGATTATAGGTTCCTTATACCAAAACGTTCAAAATTTCATCCTTTACAATCCCCCAAATTTTTAAAACGTCATTCTGATACACCCTGTATATGGACATTCGGTGTATCTGCATCAATTTTCTCTAAATCAAAGCGAGTCATTCGCAGGCGAAGCGATTCATTTTTTGAACTTAGAGACTTAGCGACTGCGGCTTTTCTTTTCAGTTTTAAGGCCATCCTTTTCCATTGTATCAAGAACTGTTGTATCAAAATTTAATAACTTTTGGATCACTTATTGGGAGAGAAAATTGGCAATTCCAACAGCATAATGCTTGTAGTAGACAATCCACAATTTCACAAGCAATGTCGCCTCCGTGCTTGTGAAGTTGTGGATTGTCTACTGGAGCGAACGACTGATGGAAAACGGAAGCAAAGTATCTTAATCTTTGTTAAACGTTGCAACTTTATTTATATACTTAAGTGTAATGAAATTAAATAAAACTTTATTACTTTTGTATAATACAATAAGTGTTTTGCGATTTTATATATGAAAATAAAAAAGTAGCGTATTTTTAAGATTTGTAGCCTGAAGATAATTATCACTAGCCCAAAAAGTAGCGTGTCGCCCAATTTGAAATTTTTGTAGCGAGGGCACTTAAAAAGTAGCCCAATCTGCTACTTGTAGCCCAATCTGGCATCACTGCTACATTGGGTGCATTCATAGTTGAAAACCAGTTTGGCCAAGTCACTTGGAGATTGGATCACCCTGTTCAAGCTTGAAGCTTGAGCACCCTGCAGCTTGCAGAGAATGAGTCAATGTCATTAAACCAGATCATGACCATAAAGTCTGTGGGTATCAGTTTCTTGTGTTGAGGTTGAAAGTCTTCATAAACCATGTGACCAAGACAATGAAAATTAAACTTTTTGCAAATGTCTGGTACATGCAACAGTTTTGAGGAAATGCAGGCTCTTATTCTGCAGATACACAAGGCAGATGATTATTAGTAAGTGATATAGCCTGCATCCTACCAATCACTATCCCAAAACTAAAAACTTTGAGTATATAGATGCTAATACCAAAATACAGAATCATAAGAACTGGTCTCTTCATCTTGATTTAAGGACATTTTTGAGCAATAAAAAAATGAATGCAACAACCTGCCTCTTGTCTGCTATGTTTTTTAGCCCAGAGATCAACCTTTTCTGGTCACAGATGATGATTGCCAATGGATGGCAAACTCCACAACCAGTGTCATCATAAATCACTCAAATAGATTGCCCAATCCTAACCCAGACTACATCTCATAATGCCCCAATATTAATAATAACAAAATAAAATTCTGAATTCAAAATGACACTGACCCTATCAAATTTATGTCTTTTTAGTTCAGATATGTGTTTCACACTCTACATACCCTATTTTTTTGTGCTTCCCAAACATTTTATGTAAACAGAATCTTCAGATTTATTATATATCATCATAGCCACAGCTTTGCTGGCCAGAAAGTGCAGATCTTCCACTTTCCTTTCTGTCGAACTTCAGGTGTCATTTACATTGATAATATTCCCAATTATGGCTTTTTGAGGTAGAAACTTTCAGGAACTGGACCAGTCATGGTCTCATGAGCTCTTAGCTCAGATCTTTTGTATATTTTTGAAAGATGACTTGTGGTATTTTTATTTTGCTAATTTGTTATAGCAATATGACATCCATTCACTAGTGTCATATTGAACATGCTATACAAAATGCTTAGAGACCATTATTGGATTTTCTTGCTGCATGATATTTTTATTTATTTTATCAAATATGTAACAGCACCCTTTTTTGAGTTTTAAACTCAACAAAATGGAATCATTTCTTCATTTAAGAATTTATTTTTATTTGAAATAGGAAAGTTTTTGTGTTTCAATGTTTATCTTAACAATAAACATTAATCTCTTGAAACATACAATATTCATAGCTAAGATTCAGACTTTTCCTCAGCAATAATATACACAGTACTATCCTTGATACAACAAACAAAGTAGCAAAGTGGTCACAAATGTCACCTGACCAGAAGTTTAAGACATGTGCAATTTTGACAGCTCATGTCATTCAGCAGATGAAAGATCAGCTATCTAGGGTTAAATTGAATAAATTTTAGCTATTTATTCAAGTTTTAATGAGTAGATTAGTTTGACAGTGATTTTGAAAATTCATTTAAGTATATGCAAAATATACATAATGAATGATTTTCAAACATGCATAAAATATTTTGAGATTTAAATAATAATTATAATTTATTACACATGTTAAAATTTTAATATGTCCATATACATATTTGAAGAAATCTAACGATTATTTAGTAAAAATAAACTAAACTCTGTAATAATTACCAATTTTTTTTATAGTATATATAGAAATGTTGATTTGATGTTTAAAATTTCTAAATTTTAATATTAAATTTAAATTTATAAATACTTTTTATAAAATAAATATTTTAAAACTTTTAATATTTAACAGGCACTTTCAATCAATAATTCAACAATCATTCTGCCATTTGTTAAATAAACTAACAAATAAAAAAAATCTTATATTGAGAATTACTGAAAGAAACTAAAGACAAGAAGTTGTAAGAACTAAAAGATGTACTTGTTTTAGAGCTGCTCAAAAATTTTATACATAAAATTCTTTTAAATCTTTTTACAAAAGAATTTTTTCTTTCACATCTTTTTTACAAACCTAGATATCAAATATCATCTAAAAAAAATGAAAATAAAGTCTGAAATATCTAACACTTCTTTGTGTCTATAAAACACTTAATTTGAAAGAGATTTTAAATAGAATTTTTGAAACAAATTGCATTTGCATAAAAACAGATAAATAATATTTCTTTTAATTTCTGGAACCATTTAATTATTATTAACAAAATAAAATAAACTATAATAATATTTACTATTTATATAAGTTTTAAATTTATTATAATAATTCTTCAACAGCTTTGTAATGTAAACTGGCAGATGTAAAATTTCAATTTTTAGATAATACATAAAAAATATAGATATATTACATTTCTTTGCTCAGTCAAAAGTAAAAGTATTTGAATTTGTTGTGTAGCATTATCAATAAAAAAAAATATAATAGAATAAAAAAGTTCTTATCCAGCAATATATTTATCTGCATTTTTGCATATTTTGAGGTTTTAATATTGCATTGTTCTATTTCCCTATCTCTATTTTTACTTAAGTCCATTTTTATTCATCTCTGCTATCAACATCACTAGAGCAAGAAGAAATTTATTTGGCATATTCATCTGATTGATTGTTCTCCTTAAATTTTCAAAACATTTTTTTCAGCATACTGAAGTGGAGGTAGAGTAATACTGGCTAGTGATATATAATTCATTAAATGAAATAAATTATAATACACACAGATACACTCAACTAGTAAATTTAGTTTTTTTTTATCTTTTATCTTACAAATTAAGTTAGTAGTTAATTATCAATATAATTGTTAAATATGGAAAAGGTGATAGTTGGTCATCTAGATTTAAACTACTAATCTAGAAAACAACCAGTGTTGATTTAGTAATAGGTAAATATGAATTTAACAGTTTATATCTATCTATCTCTCTTTTTTAATCAATAGCATGATATATTTTTAGTGCATTTTTGTTATTTCATATCAGATTATTCAAATAAGAAATACAACTTGGTACAATGGTAAATACGAAGGTAAATTATCATTTTATTTAGGAAATGAATAGATCTAAACAGAAAATTTAAGCCATCAAGTTCAGCGATATTAAATTAACTCTTATTTTATTATATTCTGAAAATAGAAAATTACAGCACTTACTCTTATTATATAATTATATAATAATAGTTTATATTAGCTAATTTCTCCACAAGTGAAATATGACCTCAGTCTTTGTGAATTTATTTCTTAACTGATACTGATATATCAAAAGGAGAAAAGATATGAAAAATGTTTATTTTATAAACTAGCAGTAAATAAAATAAATTTTATGTAAATTCTTAAATATAAAATTGTAAATTAAAATTAAAAGATATTAAATTAACATGGTATAAAAGAAATTCACACACAACTTGATTACAGTAATTTATATAAATTTTAATTTTGAGAATTTTTTTCTTACTTAAAGTGAATAATTATATAATACTATCTCTTTTGTTGTCACTGTTATTGAGATTAAAACAAATTGTTTTTAATATATAATATACATAAATTTTTATAATTATGATTAATAAGTAACTTTTAACTTTATTTTCAAAGTTCATTAAATAACAGATTCTTATAAAATGACAAATGACTAAAGTTAGCATTATTGTTTATATTTTAATATCATTCAGACACTTAAATTCCTGAAATGATAATTTCTTAACAAAAATTTATAACAAGATAAATTAACTCAAAACAAAATCATGCATTTTTTACATTCTTCAATATGCAAGTTTCCAGTATACTATTAATAGTTATAGATAACTTTTACACAACTATGTACAGAAGGTATTCCCAACTTTTTTCATGGATTGACCTCTTTTAAGAAACATTTTCCCATTGACCCCTTTCAATATTATGTATTATATATATGCGTAATATCCCTCGTACATAATTCTTTAATTTATTTGAAAGCAACAACTTATGTACATTTTTAATACACATTTTATATTTGAAAAGAATTGACCCCCCCACTCAAATTTTCAACACTTAAAGGATTGATACCAACCCTATTGGAAAGCTCTAATTTATAATAACTTCACTACTCTTTACTGATTAGTAAGATTTATTTAATATAGTAAGAAACTATTCAACTATACCTGATTCTCATTGTATTTTTTCTTAATATTTTTGTGTATGTTTTGTTCAAACTGCTATTTTGATATCTTTTTACTTGAAAATTAAGAAATAATTTTAAAATTATTTCTAGTGCGAGATGGAGATACTGTTAAACATTACCGCATTCGACAGTTAGATGAAGGAGGTTTCTTTATAGCACGAAGAACAACATTTAGAACATTACAAGAATTAGTAGAACACTATAGTAAAAATGCTGATGGACTGTGTGTTAATCTTCGTAAACCTTGCATACAGGTAATCATTTTATAGTTTATGCAAGTATATAGTTCAGAAATTTAATTAATATATTAATTAATTTATTATTATTATCTATATACATTATTGAAAACATTTTAATAATCATAACATTATTTGATGAACATTATTCTACTAGAAACAATACATTAAATTTTGGAAAATTTTGAGAATAAAAAACGTTGCATGCATCATCTATCTTGATATTTCCTAGGCATGTATTTTAGTGCTTCTTAATAAATTGTTAACCATATGAGAATATTTTGATATTAATCTGGTCTGTCATTCCTGGCTAATCAATTAATATTTACCAGATTGAGTAAGATAACCCTAACAGATTGGAGAAAAATCAAGAAATTCAAAATCTGAGGGATATTCAAAAGCTCTACTTTTAAGTACATTCTTTTCAGTATGCATTTCTAACCTATTTAATTAATAATATAAAATTGAAAGTGATTGTCTATATGGATGATTAAATTATTAAGTCAAAACCCTTCAATTTTACAATCCAATCTTAATATATTATCATCAGTATTCTCCAAAGCTAATTTAAAAGTTAACCATATTCCGAAACCGTGTTGTATCTTTATATCTGTTTAAAAACTGCAATGTAGCACAGTAATCAACACACTTTTAATATTTAACAGGCACTTTCAATCAATAATTCAACAATCATTCTGCCATTTGTTAAATAAACTAACAAATAAAAAAAATCTTATATTGAGAATTACTGAAAGAAACTAAAGACAAGAAGTTGTAAGAACTAAAAGATGTACTTGTTTTAGAGCTGCTCAAAAATTTTATACATAAAATTCTTTTAAATCTTTTTACAAAAGAATTTTTTCTTTCACATCTTTTTTACAAACCTAGATATCAAATATCATCTAAAAAAAATGAAAATAAAGTCTGAAATATCTAACACTTCTTTGTGTCTATAAAACACTTAATTTGAAAGAGATTTTAAATAGAATTTTTGAAACAAATTGCATTTGCATAAAAACAGATAAATAATATTTCTTTTAATTTCTGGAACCATTTAATTATTATTAACAAAATAAAATAAACTATAATAATATTTACTATTTATATAAGTTTTAAATTTATTATAATAATTCTTCAACAGCTTTGTAATGTAAACTGGCAGATGTAAAATTTCAATTTTTAGATAATACATAAAAAATATAGATATATTACATTTCTTTGCTCAGTCAAAAGTAAAAGTATTTGAATTTGTTGTGTAGCATTATCAATAAAAAAAAATATAATAGAATAAAAAAGTTCTTATCCAGCAATATATTTATCTGCATTTTTGCATATTTTGAGGTTTTAATATTGCATTGTTCTATTTCCCTATCTCTATTTTTACTTAAGTCCATTTTTATTCATCTCTGCTATCAACATCACTAGAGCAAGAAGAAATTTATTTGGCATATTCATCTGATTGATTGTTCTCCTTAAATTTTCAAAACATTTTTTTCAGCATACTGAAGTGGAGGTAGAGTAATACTGGCTAGTGATATATAATTCATTAAATGAAATAAATTATAATACACACAGATACACTCAACTAGTAAATTTAGTTTTTTTTTATCTTTTATCTTACAAATTAAGTTAGTAGTTAATTATCAATATAATTGTTAAATATGGAAAAGGTGATAGTTGGTCATCTAGATTTAAACTACTAATCTAGAAAACAACCAGTGTTGATTTAGTAATAGGTAAATATGAATTTAACAGTTTATATCTATCTATCTCTCTTTTTTAATCAATAGCATGATATATTTTTAGTGCATTTTTGTTATTTCATATCAGATTATTCAAATAAGAAATACAACTTGGTACAATGGTAAATACGAAGGTAAATTATCATTTTATTTAGGAAATGAATAGATCTAAACAGAAAATTTAAGCCATCAAGTTCAGCGATATTAAATTAACTCTTATTTTATTATATTCTGAAAATAGAAAATTACAGCACTTACTCTTATTATATAATTATATAATAATAGTTTATATTAGCTAATTTCTCCACAAGTGAAATATGACCTCAGTCTTTGTGAATTTATTTCTTAACTGATACTGATATATCAAAAGGAGAAAAGATATGAAAAATGTTTATTTTATAAACTAGCAGTAAATAAAATAAATTTTATGTAAATTCTTAAATATAAAATTGTAAATTAAAATTAAAAGATATTAAATTAACATGGTATAAAAGAAATTCACACACAACTTGATTACAGTAATTTATATAAATTTTAATTTTGAGAATTTTTTTCTTACTTAAAGTGAATAATTATATAATACTATCTCTTTTGTTGTCACTGTTATNAATTTGTTTGTTTGCGTTTATATTTGTTAATTTTGATTAGATCTATTATATTATAAAGTGCATGTTTATTGTTATTATGGGGAGAATTCATTGTCATAACATTTACAATTATATGTAAAATAAATAACTCTAGTCTATTTATTTATTTAAAGTTTCTGATGCATTTAGCTGGAAGCTTAAAATTCCTAAATTTTCCAGAAGTTTAAGTAATTAAATAATTGTTAATATATTATGTAAATAATGGAAACTTTCAAGTAAATATGAAATGTTACAAACAAGACAGAAATGAAAAAAATTTCTATGTTTAGACTGAACATTTCATTCTTTTCCAATGACTAAAGTTAAATTTAAACCTAGAATATAAAATTCATGAAGTAGAAAGTTACCAAGGCCGTTCGACATTTTTTCCCCAGGGCTACGTTTAAATGCTTAAAATTTCAAATATAATTTTAGTTTTAAACTAAAATAACAAGACAATAGAATATTTGAGTAAATAAAATAAGTGTAATTTTAAGAACATTTTTATAACACAAAATTAGTTTTCTTTTTGTTATTTGAACTCATTGATAAAAATAGTTACACAGCAAGGTGTTGGAATTGAATGAAACTTTTTAATGGGAATCTATATTGATGATTATAAGTAATTTACAATATTATAATTAGCCCACTCTTGACACTTTGAGGGAATTCTGTATTTTATTTGCTAAAACATATCAATATATTAATTATTTCAGTAATTCTGTAGCTGATTGAATGGATGTGGCATGAATTGATTTTATTTTTTTCAATACTATGGTGTTAAATGTATAAACTTTACAATTTAAAAAAGATTAGATGTTAAATATTTGCATTAATGTGCTTATTGAAAGAACATCATTATTTAAATATTCTTAAATAATAATAATAATCTTTCAATAAAATAAGCACATTAGTGCAAATTTACATTAAATGAAAAACTTTCTATAAATAATATAAAATATTATTATATGCTTTGTTCAAATTGTGCAATGTAAACAGTATTTATCTAAATGCTTTCTGATTTAATTGTAAATCAGTTTTTAAAAAATTTTGAATTTTTAAATTAGTATTGAAGCATACTGCTATAATTTATTAAAGATAATTTGTATTCAAAGTGAGTCATACATTTTACTAAACTTTTCATTAGCTATTTTTATGTCTGATTTTAATTATACTATTAAAAGAATAATTAATATCATCATATGTTAAATCTTATAGTTTATGACTTGAATTCATATTGTGTTAATCTTCTTCCAATGTTACCACAAATTTAATATCACTATCACAACCTTAATTACAGAAATTATTTTCAAAGGTCCATTAATTGTGTTTTTCATATTGTTTGTTTTTCTATAAATTTAGATGTAATTTGAATGTTTTAAGTTGAAATTAGTGATTTATATCATTACATGCAAAATTAAGATACATGCAAAAATTATCATTATAATAATAATCATTATATACAGTACCTGTATTATCTTTATCTTTATTTTTGTCTGCTTTATCAATGGTGTATGTCTGTTTCATGCATAATTTTCTGAAAAATTTTTATATAAAATTAAAATGCATATTGTCTATTTCTGAATGAAAGTTTTAGACCTGACAACACACAAGTGAACCTTAAATATCTCCAACAACAAACTTTAATTAATATAAGCAAGAATATGGATAAATATTTTTGATCTGAGATCTGCATCAGATCTCATCAGTGTTCAAAATTGGAATGCAAGAAAACACATGGTTTTCAAATTTTGAATATATTCAAAAATATAAAAATTACATAATTGCACAAAAGATTGCCACACAAACAATTTTTATTTTCTTCAATCTTTCTATGACAATCTGGATTTACACAAATATACTAAGTTTCGTTATTTTATGTTATTTGTGTATTTTGTACAAGTGGAAGTATTTTTGTTGTTTTTAAACGATATTTGCAAATTATTGTAGAAGCCTAAAACTAATTTGTAGAATTGTGTAATTTTTATATATTATATATTTGATTATATTTGGAATTTGAAATACATTGTGTGTTTTCTTGCATTTCAATTTGGAACATCAGTGAGATCTGATGCAGATCTTATTTACAGATCAAAAATATTTTTCTGTACTTTTTCTTGTAATTAAGATGGTTTTTTAGGTTTTGACAATATTTTTATATTCAAGTATAATTCAAACACTTGAAAATGGAAACTTATTTTGTGGTATTATTTTAATGTAGTCTTTTTATTTTAATGTTTTTGCTTATAAAATATATTTTTACCATTGATTCGGTAGGGGGCGGAGTTTGATTAACTCGTTATTTAAATTTCCAATCGATAGGTATTATTTTAATTATAAAATATATTTTTTAAAATTGCTTTTGTACATATTCTTTATATGTAACTTGTGGGTCTGCTTTCTTTGTTCAGTTAATTTTGATTCATATAAACAGTAGTGATATCAAATTTCTGGCAAATATCCAGAACCACCAGATTTTAAATTTGAAAATATTCTATTCTATTTACTATATTTGAAAATGCTTTCTCATAGTAAATTCCTTGTATTTCTCAATTGACATTCTTATTGTAAAATAATTATGAATCAAAGAATAGAACAAAATATAGTTTGTGGAATTTTACTGTGATAATATTGATATCTATCTTACATCCTAAATTTAACAAACATATGAGGAATTATAACTATCAAAGAATATATATATATATACACACACCGGTGATTTCAATTCTCTAAAATCTTATTATGTCAAATTTTTATTTAGAAAACTTAATAGTTTTGTTAAATTATGCCATAAAATTAAAATATTTCTTTATTAATAGCATCTTCAAGAGCTCAATAAACATATCGGAGATACGCTTGATTATGATCTGTTACATCAAATTTTAATGTTTACCAAATTATTAAAATTATTATTGACTGTTATATTGTCTGTTAGAATAAGTTAACACTACGTATGTTATCATCTGTTTTGATCATTTTGATAATTATACAATTTGGAGTAATTATAATTTAAATATAGAAAAAAAAACTGGCAAAACAATGGACTAATCCAGGATTATGCAACCTATGGCATGTGTGCCAAATGTGGCATGTTGGATGATTTCAGTTGCACTCTGATTTGTATAGAAATGTAGTAATAATTTATATTTTAATTATTAATTACACATTTAAATGGAATTCATATTTTATTGTAGACCATGGTACATTAAAAATGAATCTCTTGCTTGTATATTTATATTATAATGCATGTGTTTACACTCTATGTTGCCATCTATGTATTGTGTATCTGCTTCACATGTAAGAACATAATTCAATTAATTCAACTTCAAAATTATATATTTTTGAAGTCCACAATTTTGATAATACATATAATAAAATTGTAGTCATATCTGCACCTGGAATAATACCATAACTTAGGTTCGGTATTAACACTGAAAGATTACCAACACTGGATTAGTCGGTTCAAACCTGCAATTCTTACTCAAATGCATTGCTCTGATAGAGAATGTTAGATGGCCCACATCTAACTTATCTTGATGTCAGATATCTTGTTCCAAGTTAGCCATGAAGGAAGCTTCCATTGTTTCAACATGTATAGTCCATCATGGTGTTGCATTCTACTTGGCTGTAGTGTGTGTATGTATCTTTTGTTAGCAAAGTGGTGTTATCTGTTATGTTAAAATCATTAAATTATAGAAATTAAATCTTTATAAACTATAATTTTTTGAACTAGGGATAGAAAATTTTCTTTCTTTCTGATTGTTTTATCTCTTCTTAATTTTTTATCATTTTAAATAAAATAAAATAGAAAAGTTCTATAATTATTTTTTAAAATGTCTGAAAAAAATTTCAGAAAAATGTATTTTAATATTTTAACAAATATGATTATGATTAAATTAAATTCAATGACTATTTAAACTTGAAAGTATTTTCATTACAATCAACTCAATTTTCTGTAAAAAATTTCCATTCTGAACTTTAATGTTCAAAATTTTAAGCAAAATTAACAAATATTTTTTTCTAAATTTCTGTTTACAGGATTTTTCACTTTCTAAAACTCTTGTAAAGAAACGTAAGCATTCCAAACTTCAAATAACACATTTAAAAGCATTCCAGAATGTTTAATTTGGTTGTTTTTCGAATTTATTGTAAAATTTTGTTTTGATGAGGTTATTTTCTGATGTTATTTCAAGTTTAGACCACACTTCTCGATTGTTTATTTTGGTTTGACCTAAAGCAATATTTGTGTTGATATAGAATTTGTTCAAAAAGAATAAGTAAGTTAATACACTTATTCCATATGCTGTAGAACAGGGGTGGCCAAACCGTGGCGCATGCGCCAAACTTGGCGCATTGGACGATTACAAGTGGCGCTTTAGTCAGTTCTGAGCAACATTGCCAGATTTGGCTTCTTTGCAATTAAGAATATTACATAGAAAATTAATTTTTTATAGTCTGTCTTGGCAAGTTCATTTGTTGCACAATTCGTTGCAATCAACTTTACAGATAAAATGAGTGTTCTCCACATAGTAAATTACAGTGTATGCATGTATGTTTATTTTCGATCAGTGCATAGGCGTCTAAATGACAGTGCTACCGTCCGGACAGTCCACGAGTCGGTTGGACTGCTACACCTGTTGACCTTTTTTTTTTTTTTGCTTCTACGATTCACGATACATTCGCAATCGTGTATGCCACTAATGTCAAATGGGACTATTTTGTACGGGTAACTACACCACCACCGCATTTTTTATTAATTTTTTTTTCACACAACTGAATTTTGATCTTTTAAATTGAAATACCTGATTAAAGGGTGGCCGAAATTTTTCTCCGCCCCGGGCGGCTAACACCCACGGTACGCCACTGCGCATCTGAACTCGTCTATCAAAAAATTGGCGCATGGTATGCAAAAGGTTGGCCACCCCTGCTGTAGAAGTTTTCGCTGAAAAACAATTTGGATTGTATTGGGATAAATACGATCTTAACAAAATAAAATATTTAATTACTGTTTTATAATATTGAAATCCTTAAGTATCATTTTAGATATTCTTCATAACTTTTTTATTATTTAACACTATTTTATTTATTAAAAAGTCTCTTAAAATTAGAGAAATTACTAGAATCTTTAATTAAAATTAGATATACAAATTAAATTGTTAGTGTAAATCACTCCAAATAATATTTTCACTTTCCATCAGAATTATTTAATGTTTTGACAAACATTTTTGAATTGCTCTACAGATCTTTCATGCTCACATATACATTAATGTATCTTTTGTTCTAATTCTGAAACATTAGAATATTCAAAATATGTTCACAATGATTATCAGCACAAAACCTTTCTCACTAATTTCTAGCCTTATTAACTGGAGTACAAACGTTTTCGGCCTTCTTAATAGGCCTTCCTTAGGAAATTAGTGAGAAAGGTTTTGTGCTGATAATCTTAGAAATAGTTCTAGCTACATATGCATAGTAGTTATGTTCACAATGATTTTTAAATTTAAAAATTTTAACATATTTTGAAATTTTTAAGAATTGTGGTTTTGTATGTCCCAAGTATGACATTACATAGCATGTGCTACTCAACCTCATTTACATACATACTTGCTAATAATTACTTGCATTTCTTTGCAATCTACTTCCAACAAGAGTCTTTCTAATATTTCCATAAATTTATTTGCTGCATTTTTTTTAATCCTTAATTGCAACTCTCTTTTTCTTTTGAGACATAACTATAGAAATTGTTTTAGTGCTGTTTTGAACAAAAGATAATCAAATTTACTAAAAAATTTAAATAAATATAATTTCATTAATTATTGTTTTATAAATTTGCCTGCTTTTTTTAACAAAAATTTAAAAAAAATTTTTAATTTTAAGCGTGTTAACATTGATTGACCTATCGAGCTACCTAGCTTGAAATCAAGGCCTGCAATCAGCAAAAATATTTAAGTGATGGCAAAACAGTTTAAAATATAAAGAAAATTATATTCTGATTTTTGATATTATATAAAATAATTTTAAATATTAAATATGTCTACGTATAATGATAAAACGACTTTCTCATTATAATTATGAAAGTTTTTGTTTATGATTCATAGATGATGCCATGATACATTAAATTTTTCAAATACAATTTGCATGATTCTAAGTAAAAATACTTGTTTGTGCCAAGTCTACTGCCTTTTTGAGTTTTAAAAATTGATTTTTCAAGACAAGTCAGTCCTGACGTTTGTAGCTCAAGTGAATGAATTCAAAAATTTGTTAACTTGTGACATGATATTTGTTTGGCTTGTTGCATCATTTGTGATTATCATTTAGTGATAAATATGATGGAATTGAAGCATTTATGAAACATGCCAATTGCGAGAAACATGAAAAAAGAAGTGCATCTTCTCATTTACCTTCAGTCATCATGTCTGCTGACAAATCAGTTTCTAAAGATGGCAACCCTAAATATAGTTCTTTGAGTAAAAGGAAATTAATAGCTGTAATTTCTTTAAGGGCATGTTGCAATATAAACTTTATCTGAAATAAGATTACACATTAGTTTTGTAGTACACAATAAAAGCATGCTTATCCACATGGAGAGTTTTTGGGTTTCTTTTGAAAGATTGATTCTGAATTTCCTAATTGTTTTCCATTCTTAAGCTTGATGTTTATTAATTAATGAATGTACAGTGCTCGAAATGTAAATCGTTAATTTTTCTAAACTAAAATAAACTTTAAAATGTATTCAAAATAATCTGAATCCGGAGAAATTTTGGTGTCATTCCATCATTAATTATAATTTAAAGGTTGCAAAAATATAAATTTTAAATGAAACTTTTTCCTAGATAGTTGAATATTAATGTTGCAATATTTTAGATTGAAAAACCAACTACCAGTGGATTGTCTCATAACACACGTGATCAATGGGAAATTGACAGAAATTCTCTTAAGTTTGTTCGTAAATTGGGACAAGGACAGTTTGGTGAAGTTTGGGAAGGTTTATGGAACAATACAACACCTGTAGCTATCAAGACACTCAAAACAGGTAATTTAAGAAGCTAATTTCTTTTGTGAAAAATTTTAAATTTAAATAGCAATGCAAAAATGTGAGTGTTCTTAGAAATTTTATTTTATAATCTGGAAATTGTTTTATCTCAGGTACAATGGATCCTAAGGACTTTTTAGCTGAAGCACAAATTATGAAAAAATTGAGACATTCCAAATTGGTTCAATTATATGCTGTATGCACATTAGAAGAACCTATATACATAATAACTGAACTAATGAAAAATGGCAGTCTGTTGGAGTATTTACAAGGTAAATGTATTGAATTTTTTTAATTGAAAAATTGGTAAAAATTTAAATTAATTTGACAAATTTTGGTAACTGATTAAATCTAAAATAAAAAGTTATTGGTTTCTCTTAACAATACTGCAAAATTATTATTATCTGCATTTATTTTGAATGTAGTTTCTATAATGATAATTGTACAAAATTTTAAAACTTCCAATTTTTTGGAGAGGCATTTGTTGTTTTTATGATCCTAAAGTAAGTTTCAGATGACTTTGTTTATATAGAATTTATATATATTTTGTTTTTGTTTTAATTGTAGCAATAACATAATTTTAAACTGAAATGATTATTTTAATTTCAAAATATTAGTTTAAAGTAGGTTATCAATAATAGTGTATTGGATAGTGTATGATACCGCTGACATCTGTGCATTGACTTTTACTCTGAAAACTAGACTGTTTCTCAAGAATGGAAGTTAAAGAAATTTATGTTGAAATATTTATAAGATTCTGAATCAGTTCATTTTGATGATCAAGATTTAAATTTTAACTAATTTTTATATTAAATATTAATAATTAAAATACTTAAATAAATTTTTGTATTTTTTTTAATGCTGTTGTCAAAAAAGTTCTTTTTAAACAATTGAAATTATAATGATAATTTCGTCATGATATTAATATTTTATTTAAGCTACATTGAATAAATTATCAATTAAATTAAATTAAATGATTAGTCAGATAAAATGTACTCTTTTTAAATGTGAACAAATTTGAAAAAGTAAGAAAAGAATGCCACTAAAGAGAAATACAAATGCTAAGAAGATCGACCAAATAAAAAGATCTGATTTCTGTAAATGTTTTTCAGGATCCAAAAAGTTTTAAATCATTAATTTGAATGAGAACATCTATATATTTTCATTTAGCAT
This sequence comes from Centruroides sculpturatus, assembly GCF_000671375.1. NCBI lineage: Eukaryota > Metazoa > Arthropoda > Arachnida > Scorpiones > Buthidae > Centruroides > Centruroides sculpturatus. Next base: position 100,185 of record NW_019385474.1, on the reverse strand, counting down.
TTTGGAGGAATTTAAAAGCTAGAACAGTTTTCTTTTTTTTATCAAGACAAAAATTTTGATTTAAAACATTCCCATGTAAAATATCAGTTTTTAAAAGTAAATATCATTATTTTTGTAAAATAACATTTGTAACAGTAATATAGAGCAAAAGAATAAAAATGAAGTAAAATAAAAAGTAGTAATAAAAAATAAAATATAAGCAAAAATAAGATAAAATAAAAATAAACATAAATTCAAGCATTTTATATGATATTCAGGGCTGTGGAGTCGGAGTCGTGGAGTTTTGATGTTTTAGCCGGAGTCGGAGTCTTCAAAAAATCCGCTGACTCCGACTCCTTTTTACTTACCAACTTGTTATGTATATAAAACGGAAAAGTATTGGAATCGTGTCAAATTTGACCCTCCAAGTTTTTTTTTGCAAATCCACAAGTTTGGAGACCTCTCGAACCCCCTGAAAAAAGTCAATAAAGGGGAAAAATTTGCGCGCGCGTGTGTGTTGGCGTCTAATTTGTTTAATTTCTTTATTTTCTGTTCTGAGATATCAAACAATATCTCAGAACGGGTAAAGTTTAAGAAACGAAATGTGGCACTGTGGCTTGCGTATAAAGGGGCATTAATACTATTAAATTTTGGTTATTAATTAAAGGTCGACAGGGTGAAGACATAAAAGTGGCCATGTGTCATATCTCTTAATGAATATTTTACTTGTTTTTAGCGTTCAAAATTTAAAAAAATAAAATAAAACTCGTCTTTACCCTCAAAGTAAGCTTTTTTGTCATTTTATAATAGTACAGTAAAACCCGTTAAGATGTTGTCGCTTAAGATGTTAGAATGTATATGGGGACACGATTTAGTTCAACCACTTTGACTTAAATAACTAACTCCTGTGTTAAACCATCCAACTCGTATTCTGACCACTCTGACCACAGAAATTATTAGGCTTCAAACAGGATGAACAAAATCATGCCCCCCACACAGTCTAACATCCACACATATTGAAAAAAACCTCGAATCTTTTGTATATCTCAAAATTTCAAGGTGTCCCGAGTCCAAAAATGTAAAAATTTGGGAGGGGTCATTTTTTGACTGAGCGCTACACTTTTCCTCTGTTATACAGGCCTATAACAGCCGGAAAAGTAAAAACTATCGAATAAATATTTATATATTACTTAGAGAAGTCTTTTAGCTTTGGAATAAAAAGTTTCTATGCTCTATCTTTATTACAACTCTATTTATTGAATATTTTATTCTGATGATACGTGATGACATCAGAATTTCCGGGTCTCTTTCGGTAACAAGTCTGCTCCTAGTCGGAGTCGGATGGTAAGGAAAAGTCGGAGTTGGAGTCAGTAGATTTTTACACGACTCCACAGCCCTGGTGATATTATAAAGTCTTTAAGCTCAGTTTAAATCTTTAAGGGGTGATGAAAGTTCAGATTACCAAGGAATGAATAACATACCCTGATAATCCGAACTTTCCCAAAGAACTGTAGTTCCAAAAAATGTTAATTCAAATATAAAGCTTTAATTCCTATAATCTACTTAGCAGCTTTTTTCTCCTGATATTACATGGAGTTGACATATTCTGAAACTTGTTATCTAGCCAAATTAAGTCAGAAAGCCACCATGAAATTAATATGGAAGAAAGAACAACTTATTTTCTTGAACTAATGTAAATTGAATGAAGGGTGCCAACAAGCATTCACATAACTTGTCTCCTCTTAGACTCTTAGACTTCTTTAGCAAAGACTCTTGTCTTTGCTAAAGAAGTTTGTAATCTGGATGGACTACCTAGAAGCAAAAGATCTTAAAACTGGAAATCAGAAAAGAAAAACAGAGTTTAAACTTAGTGATTATCAAGCTAGATCAGACTGACACAATAAATGGGTTTAAATTTTAAATGATTTAATTGGAGACAGAAATAAGATAGATCTAGATATCTAAAGATAAAATGGATTTTTAAACATCGGATACCATCTGCTAATGTCTCTGAAAACTCCTTGAAGCTCAAGAAGGAATTATGGCTCCACAAAAAGTGTTTGAGCTACTCACCTGTGGCCACAAATATATAGCATCAGAAGGAGCAGATGCAAACATGATGAGGACATTAAATTAATTGATGAAATTAAATCTATGACCATACAAATAATTTGGGTCCTTACAAAATTATTCCTTTTTTAATAATTCAACTAGAGACAGATGGCTAACAACTTAAAAACTGATGAAATGACATTTAAAAAATACATACAATTCAATTGACGCCAACCTTTTCTTAGAGGATCCGATGCCAAAAACAAGCATTAAAATTCTTTACAATATCACTCAGGTAAAAATCAGTTGCATTTATATCCATCTGCAGACTGCTGGTGGAAAATTGGAACAGCTTCATAATTTGCATAATTTACATTAGTTACAAAGTTCCAAGGATAAATTTGTTGATTAAATTAAATCAACAAATTTATCCTTTGATTGTAACTAATGATAAGGACATGTTTGGAATTTGACAAAGCTTGTATGATGCTGGCAATGAGGTCCAACAGGCTACTAAATACACTCTATCAAATGAACTAAAGGAAGCTATACAAATAAAACTGTTACCTAGCAAATTCAGCTTTGACCAGGACACTTGGTGTCCTGGTTAAAAAAGAGAAAAAAAAATGGAGAGATGAGAACTAGATTATTACATTCTCAGACAAAGGGAACACACCAGCTATTACAAAAGGAACAGTAACTTTACAGCAGAGATGTTTGACTTTCCATGCAGTCTGATCTACAGCCTGTCCAATAACACCAAATTTTACATACTACAGAAAGCACATATAACATTAAAGTGGAATATACAAGATACCTATTACAGATAATAACAACAGTCTTTTTATCTGGATAGCACTTGCTGTAACCTTGCAACTAGATTAAAAACACAAGGAGGATTTAAAGAAAGGACATGTATTAATGGGCCTTTTGGTCCAACTAGCCAAAGATATATGACCAGCTAGCATGCTACCACCTGATAACAGGAAGCTGAGATCATCATATTGGATACAAGATTTCTTCCTATGAAAATGACTCTACAGCTTTTTATAGCAAAGGTACACACTCTACCTCTACTGAACAAATAAAGAGAAAGTAATGATGTGGACACATGGGTATAGTTATTTTCATCCTTTCACTTTTGTTTCATTATTATTAATCTTTATTTTATTTTTTTAGTTTATATTACTGTTACAAATGTTATTTTGCAAAATTGATGACTTTACCTTCAAAAAATCTGAAGCTGTTATGTAGATATTTGAAAACTTATAAAAACTGTTCCCACTTTTGAATTCCTCTAGAACACTCAACAGAAACATATATATTTTCTCATTCAAAGTTATGATTCAAACCTTTTTGGTCTGATGGGATAGAGAAGTCCTGAAAAACATTTATAGGAGTCAAACTTGTCATTAATTACTAATTTTTCTTTCAGTTAATTTTATCATCAATGAATTTCTTGTACCTTAAAATATGTGATTCTAATTTTTATATGAAAATTAAACATACCATATTTATGAATTTTTAATATGAACTAATATAATTTAGAATTAATCTTTAGTGATCAAAAACTTTTAATTGAATTTTTATAATAATTACTAAGTTTAGAAATGAAACCAAAGTGAAGTATGCTTTTAGTTAGGATTTCCAGTTCTAACACTACCATTTATCAAATTTGTTTTAGAAAAGACGTTTCTAAAACACTTTCTACATTGCATTCTTAATAAAACATTCTTCATCATTTTTGAAATGAGCTTCTTGCCAAGTACTGTATTTGAATTCTAGTGGTGTTTAGGATACACTTTCAGATTGGATGTGTTTGCTGTGGTGCAAGAGTCTGTTTATCTGACTTCTCTCCAAACAACCAAAAGAAATTTATGACTTTACAATGATTCACATAATAATTGAATTATTATTTATTTTCTAACTTATGGTTTTTATGATTAATATGAAATAAATTCTTACAGTATAATTTTAATATAATTTGTGATACATATTAATATAAGTTATGTATATTAGATAAATGTTTTCATTTTAATCTTGGAAATGGTTTCATTTTCAGGCAGGGGTCGTTCTTTAAAATTAGCTCAGCTGATCGACATGTCAGCTCAGATTGCAGCAGGAATGGCTTACCTTGAATCACAGAACTACATTCATAGAGATTTAGCTGCAAGAAATATTCTTGTTGGAGATAATAATATTGTTAAAATTGCTGACTTTGGATTAGCTAGACTTATTAAGGTAAATATTTATTATTAATTTTTTTTGATAAATATGAACAATTGATGTAATACTAACTGTTAATTCAGTTTGTGACACTTGTTGAAATACTTTTTAGAAACAAAAACAAATGATTTATCAGTTTAAATAAGTAATATATTGATTAAATTTGCATAATTTTGATATAAATTTTTTTTTTAAACGTTTTGAATTTTCAGTAAAATATACAGGAATATATATGATGCAAACTTTTTTATATTAAAATCATGATAAATTAATTTACATTTCCAATTTATAAATAAAATAATCCAGCGAAAATTTAAAACTTAAAAATAAAAATTTATCTTCAAGTAAATAGTGGCTAGTGAATATAGTCATCAATGATTTAACAAAACAATGTATTGATACATTAAAATAAAATTTATAACAATTGTTTATGTAATTCTTAAAATAAAAAGAATTACATAAAAAATTGTTATTTGTATAAATAGAATATCTTGAAATTTATTATATATTTGCTTATATTTTTATTATATTATATCGTGAGATACTTCCTGAATTCAAAAATTTGAAATGGAATATTTAATAGGCATGTTAGCTAACATTGTGGATGAGCAATTGTAAAGCAAGCTAACCTGGCCTACAATTATTTGTATCATCTTTTAAACATTAGTCATTACTCCAAAGAAATTAATGTTAAAAATACTGGTAGAAGAAAATACAGTGCAATCTTGGTAATCTGTCCATTCACTAATTTGATACATCCAGCAATTCAACACTAGTCAACTCTTGGGTATTATCATACTGTTGCCAACTTCCACTAGTTTAAATTCCAATTCCCACTATTTTTGAATAGCTTTTGACTAAATGTTGCATGATATCAGTCCTGAGCTTGAACACTCAAGTTCGGGCATGATATTAAAGATTGTTATGCTCAACATCTTAGGCTGATTAAAAAAGTACTCTATCTTATAACATGATACTGTATAAATATTGATATAAAAATCAATCCCCTGAAATTTCCTACTAAAAATACTGTATCTCCCACTAAATTTTCCTCAGTTGCTTTAATTTCCTAATAAATTTAAGTGGAATCCAGAATGAACTGGTGTAGAGAATTCAATCTTCTTCTGACAGTTAAGCATAAGTATAAGGACCTTGAATAAGTTCTCGCTGTTTTCCAACAGATGGCGTTACCAGAACCACATGTGTTTATTTTTAGATGGTGACGCATCTGTAAGGAAGTACAATAAGTGACTTTGAAATTCACTATACATCATTTCACCGAAGTGTAAACAACTTATTTTTTCATTGTGTTAAACATGTCTAGTTTCGTGCCAAAAAAAGAGTATTTGCGGGGAATTTTATTGCACTATTTTATTAAAAAAAAATCTGCAGCAGAAGCACACAGAATTCTTGTTGAGACTTACGGCGACCATGCTCTGTCGGAAACAACATACAGAGATTGGTTTAGATGCTTCAAAAATAATGATTTTGATGTTGAAGATAAAGAACGATCTGGTGCACCAAAACAGTTTGAAGACAAGGAATTAGAGGCATTACTTCATGAAGACTCATGTCAGACGCTAGCTGAACTTGCAGAATCATTAGGAGTTGATCACACAACAGTTTCGAAACGTTTAAAAGGATTAGGAATGATTCAAAAGCAAGGACATTGGGTGCCGTACGAGTTGAAGCCGAGAGATGTCGAACGCCGTCTTTTCACATGTGAACAGCTGCTTCAACGGCAGAAAAGGAAAGGTTTTCTGCATCGTATCGTGACGGGTGACGAAAAATGGATACACTACGATAACCCTAAGCGTAGAAAATCGTGGGGTAAGCCCGGTCATGCATCAACATCGTCAGCAAGGCCGAATATCCATGGTTTGAAGCTTCTGCTCTGCATTTGGTGGGATCAGCTAGGTGTAGTTTATTACGAGCTGCTCAAACCAAATGAAACTATCACGGGAGATCGCTATCGACTACAATTGATGCGTTTGAGCCAAGCATTGAAGGAAAAACGGCCGCTATATGAGCAGAGACACAACAAAGTGATTTTGCAACATGACAATGCTCAGCCACATGTTGCACAACCGGTGAAAACGTACTTGGAAACGCTTAAATGGGAAGTCCTACCCCACCCGCCATATTCACCAGACATCACCCCTTCCGATTATCACTTGTTCCGATCGATGTCACATGGCCTGGCTGAGCAGCACTTTCGTTCTTATGAAGATGCCAAAAAATGGGTTGATTCTTGGATAGCCTCAAAAAACGTGTCGTTTTTCCGACATGGAATTCAAATGCTGCCAGAACGATGGGAGAAAGTAGTGGCTAGTGATGGACAATACTTTCAGTGACATGTTTATTACGACTTTTTTTAAATAAAGTGTTAATTTTCACAAAAAAACAGCGAGAACTTATTCAAGGTCCTTATATTACCTTACCTTATTCATCTTCATTAAGACAGAATTCTTACTAGGTCTAGTTTTGATATGGTCCTGAACTTGTTTCTAACTCCTTCCAAACTCTGCCCACTTCAGGAGTTCTAAGTAAGTTCAGTTAACATACTTTTTTCATATGTTAAGAGTTGTGTGATGCCATCTTTCTGTTTCATGATTACTGTTGGCACCATTTATTTGAAAGATGGCTATCCATATTGATAAATATATGATTTTTTATGATTATGATTATTATTAATTCATTGTAACTAATTTTATCATTTTATGTCTTCCACTATTTTAAGGATCACTGGCTGATTCAGGGCACATTAAAAGATATTGGGGAACAGTTCTTCACTCTGCACTTCTATCCAATTAGATTCTTTACTTTTTTTGTTACTGAACATGACCCTAATTTAAGCAAATTAAGATAATACTTTAATAAAGTTAAGTGTGCTAAGTTCAGATTCAGTGCTACAAAGTTAAAATTTGACTAGTTTACATATTAGTACTGTACTTTTCATTTTTTTGTTATGGATTTCATCAAATATGGGTTGACATTGTTCTTTTTACCTCCATTGAAGATTTTAATATTCTAACGTTTTCGGCCGTCTTTTAGAGGCCCTCTTCAGGATGAAACATTAAAAAACAGTTCTATCTTTTGAAGGATTCTAATNAGTTCAGATTCAGTGCTACAAAGTTAAAATTTGACTAGTTTACATATTAGTACTGTACTTTTCATTTTTTTGTTATGGATTTCATCAAATATGGGTTGACATTGTTCTTGTTACCTCCATTGAAGCAGGAATATACAATGTCAGCCCATATATGTTAAGAAAATTCTATTCAATATGGAATTTTCTTGACAGTTATTATTGTGTAAATGTACTAAATTTAAGAGCATCCTCAAAAGCAAGATGGAAACTGCTATCTCATGATGATGATGATGATGATAAAAAAAAACAAACATTGAAGAGTATAAGTCAAATTGTTCTGAAAATTAGTTTTTTGCAATGTTAGAAAATGCAGTTACATCAATTATTTTTATTAAAAGCCAAACCTTAAGTTATTGATATTAAATTTTATCCAGAGATAATGATGATGATAGTATTATTTTGCATAATTTTATTTATTAAATTTAAAATTTTATTTTTATTCAAATATTACATAAGATTTTAATTTTTAAAATGATAAATACTTACTTATTAATACACAACTTTGATTTATTAATAATGTAAAAGCCATCGTGTGTGTGTGTGTGTGTGTGAATTCCTTAAAACTCCTGCAATATAAACATCTACCGAGAAACTCTATGCTTAGCAAATAGACACCCATGATTGCTGTAAATAATTGTGCTATAATTTGTATGATTTAGAAGTATTAATTATGAATTACAAATAAATTTGACACTAAATGGCAGCTAATGCCTCCTCCTAGTGCCAAATTTATTTGTAATTCATAATTAATATTTCCAAATTGCCTGATTATTTACGGCAATCATGGGTGACTAACTCCTGCAATTTTTGTCTAATCCAGATAAAACTTTGGTATGTTTCGATGGAAAGTATAGGCTACTTATTTTGCAGAAATATTAGCAATAGCATAAACATTTTATCAATTTTGGATTGGTGATCACACTTACATTGCAGTGACATCAGTGACCTCATTTAGTTTGTGCTTGACAACAGAATTTCCCTTAAGTTGCATTTTAAAATATTTTGGCAACTGTCATATTTTAAACTTCATTAAATTTAAGTTTTAAAAAAAGATAGCTGCATCATGTCATCTCAACAAATTTTTTAAAAAGTCTTTCCATAGTGACCACATGATGTTCTATTATCCAATCAGAAGTAACAATCAAATGTGCCTATAATTTAAAATGTATTATTGCACTTTAATTATGTTTTGATGGACAGTATAAGCTTGAATTTATGGAAATATTAGTTACTCTTCTTGAACTTCTTGAAATCTATATGCTTCTCAATTCTTCAATCTCTATTTTCTCATATTATATGTCTGTCAACTAGCTTCTTATCCTCTTTTTATTAGTTAGATCTCACTTATTCAATTAGATATAAAAATAGAAAAAAATGGCAAGAGTCACCAGTACTGTTTAATGTAAAACTTTGACATTAAAATTCTCTACGCATTAAAAGTTTTTTTAAAAAGGTTTAGGCTAATTATTGTAAATTATATTAATTACAATTTTTTAAAATATAAGTATAGAAGTATACTGTTTATTTAATAGTGGGTAATTGTCAACATTGAACCATAGTCTATAAATATATACAAAAATGTATGATTTTAGATATATAGTTTCAAGGATATTGTATTGTGTAAAACTCAGATAAGAAATCTAACTGAAGAGGGCACAGTAAAAAGTGCCAAAATGCATTTTAGGTGTCAGAGTTGAATGCTGTATATTATATTGGATAGTTTTACAATAAAATAATGGTCTTAAGTATCTTTGTGATTACCCCTAAAATAGTTGGATTATAACAGTAATTGAGAACTAACTCTGTTTTCTCATAGAAAGTAGTCTGTCATACTTGAAAGGAGAATTTCTAGTGCATATATGTATATATATTTAATATAATTCTTAATTTTTTTTAATCAGGAAGATGAATATGAGGCTAGAGTTGGTGCTCGCTTCCCAATCAAATGGACTGCACCAGAAGCTGCAAATTACAGTAAATTTTCTATAAAATCTGATGTATGGTCATTTGGTATCCTCCTAACAGAACTTGTCACATATGGCAGAATACCATATCCAGGTAATATTTTATTTTAACTAATTTTTTTATTTGATTTATTGAGAAAATTTCTAATACTTAAGCAAATTTCAGTTTGTTTTGAATATTATGTACTAATGAATGCCTAGTGTGCATTGACTTAGAAGCACTTCGGCACCTTGTAGAATCCATTGAATCCATGCCAAATCAAGTAAATGATGTAATTTGAGCTAAAGGTGGTCCAATGAAATATTAAACCTGCTGTTTCTAATTCATTGGCCAGTGAATGTATTTCTTGGTATGATGAAACTTCATTCTAGTTTTATAAAATATGAATCACTTCACTGAGATGATTTCAAAGGATTTCCTTGGAAATGTATTCTCTGCTCGTCTCAGTAAATCAAGTTGCCATTGGCTGGGCCCATCTAACAAGTTGACTGTGATCGTGGCATTAGTTTTAGTCAACTGCAGATAATAAGACATGTTAAATGTGAAAAAATGTTTAATTTCCATGTTACTATTCATTTATTTTCCATGCAAATTTTAAAAATGATTTCTATGTTTCTGATTTCAGCACACTAAACAAAAAATGAGGAAGAAGAATGAGCTCTTTGTACAGACAGCTGTAGCTAGATTGTTATTTTAGAAATAGTTATTATTAAGAATATAACACAGCAATCTATGCAAAATAAGTTTTTAGCTCTTTTTTGAGACATACTCATTTCCATTCATTGTGAAAATATATATTTTTCTGTAACAAGAAAGTTATTAAATTAAACAGTGTCATTTAATTAATTAATTAATTAATTTAAGAATAACATTCCAAATGGTAATGTTTATATTTATTTATTGGGCTACAATTTGAAAAAAATTAGACCCATAAATTTCCACTGTTGTCTGTCTTACTGTCTGTTCTTCCTTAATCTCAAGAACAGAGTTAGATAGATGAATGTCAAGAGTACCTGAAATTTAATGAAAACTGTACAGGTTTTGATACAAAATTATGAAAATTAAAATTTGTATGTTCAGTTCTTAATTTTTTTGAATAGTTACATGAGTAAAAATTACATTTGTTTTCAAGATGTTTGAGCATTTTTACAGTGAAATAAATAATTATAATAAGGGCAGGATTATCAAACAATAAAAGTTTAACAGTTTTTCTTTATACAAATGTTCTTGTTAAATCTTGGAGTTACTCCATCTTTTCAGATGTTTCATTTTGTTTTAAATTATTTTAAAAATTAGCAAAAAGAAAAACAGAAAATCCTTTCTTTCAAATGCTTCTTCATAATTATTTGTTAAGCATTTCCTCTTCTGTGAAGTATAATTCCAAAAATCTTTGGACATGTTTCAAATTGTAGTGGTGATCAGCATACGTGCAAGACTGAACCAAATACTAACTTGATTTACATGAAATGATACTGTTTATCTTGAGGGTTATAATTATATAAAATTGCATGTAATAGCAAAAAAACAAAACTATTAATTCAGACATGATGATAATACTAATTTGTCTTAGTTGTTACTAATTATGTTGAACCAAAATTGAAAAAATTTTTCTCTGGAAAATAAAAAATATGAAAGTTCCTTTAGACTTCCTTTGAAATTCTTCAGCCCAAGAAAAGTAATTTCAAAAGCTTTTATTTCATCCATCCAATAGTTCTGAATTTACTATTTATCAACATTCATACAAAGGAATAGAAATTTGTCTACTGAAACAGTCCAAATCAATGTGACAGTTATACAGGATACATTCCAAGGTCTCAAAATACTGGTAGAAATCTCTCCTGAATCTTCTTGTGCCACTGTTAATTATCTGTGGTTATTCTATCCAATCAAGATGTTCTTACAAGTAATATTAGATTCCTTTTCAGCAACTTCACCAAAGTGTATGAAATGACAGATTCCTTACTAGTCAGATTCTTACATTTATCTGACTGTTGCAAATGAAATCAAACATATTGAATATCTGACTCCTATATTTCAGTCTTTTAATAAAGAAATTATGAAATAAATCTTTAATTTCTAAATTATTTTTTAAAGTTAGGGTTAGTTTAGAACTAAGTTTTTTTTAAATTAATGTCCTTACACAAATTATAATGCAATGTTTGTACACATACAGATATTAGTTTCTGTTAATCAGATATTAAATTTGACTCCTGGTTTGATTGCCAGTTTCATTTGACAGATTTTAATAGGTTTTATTATTTAGGGAGAGTGGTTTATGAAGGTCTGTAGCATTGTTCTTTATTAAAATACATCATTTAAATGTCAAGTTGATGATGTGTATTTAATGGCCAGTAATTTATTACATCAAGTAATGTGTAATAAATTACTAGTCATTAAATAAACATTGGGTCATGGGGGAAAAAAACATTGATATGAATTAAATTAAGTTAAAATTACTAATAAACGATATATTTAATTTAATTGAAAATAATTATTTCTTGTTTGTAATTAATGTTGTAACTTAGTCTTTTGTGACTGTAGTTAATTATTTTTAAGCAGAATTTGGTTCTTGTAATGTATTTTCTTAACATCTATGATCTTTAAGATGTTTGTTAAAAAATCTAATAATCAGTAAGTCTTGAAGATTACATTATTCTCAAGTAGGAAATGTCCATTAAAAATACAAACACTTTTGATTATGTTTGTAATTGAATTCATCATTTATGAGATTACAAATAAATGCAGCAATAGATAATTTCTCAGGTAGTGAAAAATTGATTATATAGCTGTTAAAATAATCAAAAGTTACAGGTAAATTGAATATTTTTCTATAACTTGTTGCTCTTGCTTGATTCAATCCACAGCTAATCTTGTTCTACAAAGAAGCAAAGATTTTGTATTTTTTGTTTTACTGCAGCTTTTCACATAAGGTAGAGGAAAAATACAGCCATTGATTATACACTTGTTATATTTAATTATGATAATTTAGAATTTTTATTAAATTTGGTAGTGTGTGGAAAATCACAAGACTTAATATTCTCACTTATTGTAGGTGTAGGTGAATTACCATGTGGGGAAGAGACACAAAGATGCAATTTAACAATAAGTTTATATACACGACATAGATATAATTATATATATATATAAAATTGTATAAGTTCACAAGATGCAATTTCACGTGCACTTAAGATCTCACTGTTACAATACTATAGACAGATAGTTCAACACTCCGTAATTCAATTCGTCACAAGAACAAAGGAACCACAGTACAGAAGAATATTTCACAATGTATGACAATGTTTTTGTATATATATTCAGTGACACACATCACTTAATTAATGAATTAAAGGGAACTAAATATTATATGAAACCCACGTATAAATCTGAGACATAAAAATTGTTGATGGATCTTGATTCCGATTTGTACCTCACATACCTGAAAAACTGTCCTCGTAAAATGAATGCTGCACTACTACGTACCATTCACTGGTCTCAAGAAGAGCAAAAGAAAGAAAAAAAGCCCCATAGCCAGTTGACATCGCTTTAAATACCCCTTCTGTGCACTCAACAGGTTGCCAACCTTTTTTCCCCACTGCAGAAAAATAGCAAAATATATATATATATAAGACAGAAAGCTGCAACCACACAAGTGTATAGTATTTACACAAGAATAGTGGTGTATCCATAAGTCATTATAAATAAGTATGCTTAGAATTTTTTCACAGTAGATCTAAACACAATATTAATAAATGCAACTATTTTTAGCTCACAAGAGATATACCACATTTCTGTTTGTCCCCAAATATATCATTATAACAGATGCTTGGTTTTGAAACTTCTCTGGAGTAGACTGCTCTTTATTTTCTATGCAAAATAAGTTTTTAGCTCTTTTTTCAGACATACTCATTTCCATTCATTGTGAAAATATATATTTTTCTGTAACAAGAAAGTTATTAAATTAAACATTGTCATTTAATTAATTAATTTGAGCTAAAGGTGGTCCAATGAAATATTAAACCTGCTGTTTCTAATTCATTGGCCAGTGAATGTATTTCTTGGTATGATGAAACTTCATTCTAGTTTTATAAAATAATGTGGAAATAATGACATTAAAAAAATGTTGTTCAGAAAGAGATGGATGAAATATAGCAGACAACAGTTGAATAATCTAATAACAATTAGGGGCCAATTTCCATAGTCCTGAAAGGAATTTCTATGGAAATTGGCCCTGTTTGAGTGTTCCATGTAGACGGCCTAGTTGGTCAAGTGCTATCTCATGACCAACTACCTGTTTAGTAGTTTTTATCCAAAATCTGTTCCAATCAAGTTCCTAAATTAAAAATTACATTTTTTAGTTTTAAAATTTTTGTGTAGTAGTAAAGACTTGAGTAAAGATTATACGAAGTTTTGTGTGTAGAAACTGATAACTAGAAATAAAGTTACAACTAACAGTATGATAACCACTAAGAAACCTTTGTGCTTGAGTATGTTTTGATATTATTGATATAAACAAGATCTAATAACATTTCTACACTATAGTTGAAAAAATAAATATGTAAATGCAAAAATAAATTAAATACTTGACTGTTCTCCAGGCTATGTTTTCACTGGTTTTTTTTTCTTTTCTAAATTATTTTGGTGGAATTTTTGACTAAATAATTATTCTAAATTCTTACCTTTTATAGATCTTTTATTTATTTATAATGAATAATTTATATATGAATATTCTTTGCAGATTTTTGAAATTTGAATAAAAGAATTAATTTTATTTTAAATATTTTTGTTTACTTAGGAATGACAAATGCTGAAGTTCTTCATCAAGTAGAACATGGATATCGAATGCCATGTCCACCAGGTTGTCCACCTGCTCTGTACGAGATCATGCTGGAATGCTGGCATAAAGATCCCATGAAGAGGCCAACATTTGAAACTCTGCAATGGAAATTGGAAGACTTTTTTACCTTAGAAGGATCTGAATATAAAGAAGCATCAATTGCATATTAATAATTAATTTCAGATAATGTTAAATATAAAAAAAAAACAAGATGTTTATCAGTGTATGAATTTGGTACGTGAAAATCAAACATTTAATGTCACAAATACGAATGCTCAATTTGTTCTTCTGAAGTCGAAGATTTTGTTTATTCACTTCTGTATTTTTTGAATCTAGTAATTGTGTGTTTTTTTTTTTTGAAATTTCTTTCCAAAATTCATTTGCAATTTTTTTCTTATATATATATAAATTGTATTTTGTAATAATAACTTTTTTCTTATGCAGAGAAAGAGACTTTATTTTTTTATGTAAGATATTTTAATAATCATTCCTATTTTTAATGTTTTTTTATGAGGAATTTATTTAATTGTTCTTTTTCATATTGCTCGTTATTTTGTAGTATAATACATACGAGGAATTGTTGATAATTGTTAATGTGATTTTTGAAAACTAGAATACTGCCAGTATAAAAGAATTTTTTTATATATATAAAACAAGTTTGTCTTCTTCATTTTTTGACAAAGGCCCCGAATTTTCAGAAAGTGCATCTTTCTCTGGAAAAAAAAAAAAAACAGAAAATACAATCATGCTTTTTTAATTCCCTCGAGTACCTGATCTTCTGCATCTCTGTCTGCGTAAAATCTGTTATTTTGAATTTATATTTTACTTTATAACAATTCTTTATAGAATTTTTTTTGTATTTATACTGGAAGAGAAAGTTTAGAAAAACCGAAATGGATTTTCAAACAATTTTTCTGTATTGTAACAAATGTCTCGTTACATCATTCTGCTGTTTCTAAATTCTAGGTATCGTAAGTTTACACACTCAGAAATTTGTCATCAAACTATAACCGATGACAACGATGATAATATTGATGATTTTCCAAATAATCTTCTCTGAGTCTTCTTCTATACAGTACAGTGGCACTTTTTAGATTTAATATTTTCTTCATATTGTATACACTGCATATTATCACAAGTATGAAGGAAAACCAGTCGAAGTTGCACTTAGTCTACTTAGTACACAGTATCTAAATACAGATATATTAAATGTAATTCTATAAAATAAGTAGTAGTACTGTTAAGTTTACCATTCATTCACCTCATCTACTATAGTTCTTAGCAAATTCCGCTTTAAAATAGACCAAAAAAAAAAATGGTTACGCAGACTAATAGTCGAATTATTTGATATAAATCTTTTTCGACAGCTTTCCAATAGAACATTGAGTAACATATCAATATTTATACTTTTAAACATTTTTGTATTTGTGTTTTTCTTCGAACTGGTATTGTTAAATAAATGTTTCACTGTTGACAGAATATATCCACTCAAAGTAAAGAAAGAAATGTTTATAAAATTAAAAAATAAATAAAGTTACAATCATTCATGCATTTGTTAAATAAAAGAAAGGAAATTTCTATTAAAATGATAGAATCTAAAGTTATGGTACAGTTGAAACATTTTGATGATTGTTGCTTATTCTTGTAAATTATATACAATATATACATATATTATATATAAATATATATATATATTATGCCTGTGTGTACTTTAATAATTATTATAGCCAAATGTAAAAAAGATTTAAGATTTTATTGTTGTCCTAAAGTTGTAATTAGGATGATTTGTTATATACAGATATTTTTATTTCAGTTGCATTTCCATTTGTGATTGGAAAAAAAATAAGGTGATTTGTACAAAATGCTTAAAAAATTAATAATGCATTCTTTAGTAAATAGTTTGTTTTGTCATAATCATCATCATTTTAATAAGTGATGTTTAAATAAACATTTCATTCCAAAAGTAATAGCATCTTAAAATTTCTTTACATTTTTTACATTTAACTTAAACACCCAGGAAATTCTAATATTAAATTTTGTTGTTTTTAATTTATAAGAAAATATGTGCATTTTTGTTAAATATTTTAAATGAGAATGGCAGGGAAATTAACAAAAGTTGTGTGTTTGTGGACGGCTCTTACCGAGTAGCTACCTTAGTACGGCAACCGGGGACAAATATGAGTTAAAAATTCTGTTCGAAAACTGAGGTTTTTCTGTACTTTAAAACCATTTATTGTAACGATGTCACAATAAATAATTGCTTGTTCTAAGGGCGTACCCAGCGAGGGGCAGCCGCCCATTCTAGAAGAAAAAGTGTAGTAATTGACACAGCATATAGAGTAGACTTATCAATTTAGTATGAATCAAACTAATATGAGTTGCTTTTTGTCGAAAATTTCTGAAATCTTGCAGGAAGGTTTGTGTATTAGGTAGATTGATGCTGTTAAATTTTCGTGGTTAATTGTTGAGAGAGTGGAGAGATAAAAGGGTTCGTGTGTTATATCTCGAGTAGGGTCCAGATATAACAACACAATTACAATGCTGCTTTTTTTTTATGAAACCTATCTCCTTTGAAATTAAGACTATTATTGCCATTTTATAATAGATAGTTATATAAAAAGATTTTAATAAAATATTTTTTAAAACAGATGGCACTATCAAATGTTGCCGGGAAAGTTAAACAACTCGTTGCTGGATTTTTAAAGATTTTTCCGCCAATGTTAAAAACCAGTTTATCAAAAGGCTGACTGATCTTATTTTAATGTAATTTTAATTTAAATGCGGTTTTTTTCACTACGAATGTTTTTCAAATCATATTTTGCTGATTTTTGTTTATGAATTTTTTTATTTTCGTAACTCAAGTGTTAATAATGTCTAAAAATTAATCCAAAAATGCGCCAATTTAATATATTAATAACTATCGAATCTTTAAGCAGTTAGTATGAAATTTAATAAGTTTTATTAAATATAAAAATTTATATACAATCGTGAAAATTTCACGTACAAATGTAATTGTTGAAGTAATTATAATTGTGGTTTGAACACATATCGATTGCAAAGTGTGTTTGATTAATTAAAATTCAACGTAAAAATGGTTTATTCCCGTAGTGCATTATTCTGTGGTGAAATGCTTTTACTAGTAGTCTAGAACACCGGTGGAAATATAAGTTGCCTTGGCCAGTTATAGTCGTTTAAACAGATTTAATTAAACACGAGAACACTGCTTAATGCTTCATTTTCACTGTCGTTTTTAATCGAAGTGGGAGAACGTATCCGTTGAATCGTGTCGAAGTATCCGTTCATAAATTGGAATGGAAAGTTAAGTCCAGTTGATTAAGTCGTAGCCGGGTAAAAGGTCACTTCCTGGTAGCTGTGTCACATACGTGCAAGAAAGCCTCGGTAGAGAAGAGGCTTATTTTTACCAGCAGCAAAACAGCCTTTTCCACCAAGACCTTTTGTCTTTGTGGGAAAGCCGCCCATTTTCAAACGGGTCAAACGGGTGGAGTTACGACGACCCACCCGTTTGACGTCGGGTGGGTCGTCGTAAGTCCACCCGTAACACGGATGCTTCCGAAAGATTCGACTCCTCCTCCGCATCTTTCGGAAGCACCCGTATTACACGAGGCGAAGACGAGGTGCCATCCTCGGGCTCAGCACAGCCCGAAGTGTGCCACTTCTTCAATTCTTTGAAATTCTCCATTCTGCAAAGAAAAATGAGCGAATGCTGTGAAAACAGAATATTAATTAAGAAATATTCCTATTGTCTTAATATATTTCTTACTTACAATTTACAAGAAATTAATTTTTATGTTAAAATGCAATAAACATTTACGATAGAAGATTATAATTAAAACGATCGTTTTAATTATAATGAAAATTTCAAAGTCAGAAATGATTATTATGGTAAAATCTTTAATTATTAAATATAGTAATTTTAATCTTTTTCAACGATTTTTAATGTTCGATATATAATTTTAAAAATCGGTTTATACAAATTATCGATTGCTAGAACACAAAATATTTGTGAAAGTAGAGAAATTCTCATTAATCAAAGTACAGTATAGCGGAATGAATTTCATATGGGATAAACCATATAGCGGGGAATAACAATTTAATGTATTTATTAATTCCTATTTTGCTTTAACAATTCGATTGAATTTGGACTGAACAAAAATTAACAATAAAAAGAGTGAAAAGTGTCTTCTAAAATAAGTGGAAAGACCCCATTCGTCGTCTCTGTGACCAAACCGATCAATTGTTATCTAAATGGCGCTTTGTCGGAAGATCATTGCCACAAATTCTGATATTCGGCTTACCAATGTTCAAAAATACCCAAATTAGAAAGTTCGTGGTCTGAACTTACCAATCAAATCGCTGCAAATGATGCAAAACTCAAAAAAAAAAAAAAAAAAAAAAAAAAAAAAAAAAAAAAAAAAAAAAAAAAAAAAAAAAAAAAAAAAAANAAAAAAAAAAAAAAAAAAAAAAAAAAAAAAAAAAAAAAAAAAAAAAAAAAAAAAAACGCTCGAAAGCAATGACTTTTAATAGCACGAACCGAAAATCCAGCCGTTAATCGACCGCTCGCAACAAATTGTCAGAGTTTTATTGTTGCGTCGCCACGAAATTTAATGTGAAACGTTTGATTTTTCACCGAATTTCGTGATATTTCCGCCTCTCTGTGGCTGAAGAGACGGATTATCGCGGATCGTTCCTTGAATATACATTCACGTTAACAGTAATATGTATCCCCAGGATTTTTTCCGGGGGGTGGTCCGTTCGGATATATCGGGACCCGTCTCTCGCAACCCGGTCGCCCCATTGTGGGCCTGGCCGAACTCATAATGGGCCTGTTATAAGAGGTCCTCTTAGTGCCCACGGGGCGGAAAGGTATTAAAAAAAAAGACACTAGCAACGATCGGAATTTGTCTCATATTTTGAACAGGCTGCGTGCCCACTGACGGGTCAAGGAATCCCCCAGGAATTTTTCGGATATGTCGGGCCCCGTCCCTCACCACCCGGTCGCTCCATTGTGGGCTTAGCCGAACCCATAANTATATATATATATATAAAAGCAGTAATATTTATTCCAAAGTTTAATATTCTCGTGTTTCGTGTCCGTGTAAAGATGAATAAAAACTTCGATATTATGATGATCCTTCGAACCGATAAAAGAATAGACTACAAGTCTAGTAATCCCCCTTTTATCTATTTTGTTGTGATTGGAAACTTTATTCTAGATGTGTTAAGCTATGCGTTAGACAAAAGAAAAGAGGAAGTACACTGCTAATACAATTATATATTTATGTTAGTTTTCTAGGAGTGTGTTTTTTACGTTGCGTACACGTGTTTATTTAGTGATATACATTGCTAATTTCGTAATATATTTAACTGCAATTTGAAACAATTGTAGACCTATAACTGCGCGGTGTCATTTTTCTGTATATCAGTGGCGTGCCGTGACATTTGACTGGCGTCTAATTACAGAACAATTCCGTAGCCGTAGTTCTGGTTTTTACCACGAGATGTCGCTAGTGTCATGAGGTTCGTACAGCGTATACTTCGTACTGTACGGTGTGCTTGGAATTTTTTGTCGATATTTTAGCTTTAAAACCACACTTTATCATCGATAATTGGTTGAGAAGTATTCCCGCTACGTTTCTAAGAAATCGTTATGGAAAATATTGCGTTGGCTATATTAGAAAATACTCGTTGTTATCGCGATAAGCGCTTCTCCTCAAAAGAAAATCTTACTAATAAGCATGTAGGTTTAGACATAAGAAAATGCTGGTGGAGGAAAAATCTATATTCTGTCGTGAAACTTCATGTTCTGAAGGATTTTCTACTTTCCTTCGATTACGTGAGCATCTGGAGAAAGTATTGTACCTGTACACGGATTTGCCTGTGAAATTGAGAAACTGGAATTCAAAACTATGAAGGGTAAGTAAATTCTCTTCTGAAATTTTAAAAATGCTGTATTTAATTAATATATCTTAAAATAATTGTTTTCGTGAATATTAACAGTTCATTCAGTTGTAAATAAAAATATTATGTACTGTATTTGACAGATTTCTACGAATGGAAAGCCACAGATAAATTGAGAACCAACAAAAGTTAACTGTGTCGTACTGTCTAAAAATTCGTGGAATTTATAAATTCTACTCGTGCGGTTCTGGCACATGGTATCGTGACTACGCTCGATTCAGAAATATACCTACAAAAAGAAAACATTCAATAACAGATTGTGTATATAAAAATGCTGCAAATGTATATAATTTTCAATAAATCCTTTTCATATAGAAAACATCTTTCTTACGAATAGCATTTTTTTTAGCTGATGTTCAAAAAAATCATCGCGATCTGTTAAATCAGGCTACAAAAAGTTCATTAATATTTTACTGATTATGATAATTTGTGATGGATTTAAACTACCGATTCAAAAGACTTTACTGAAATTATACAAGATACACTTAACTCTTGGTATTCGCTAGGGTTAGTTTTTTTAAAATTTCGTGAAAACTAAATAAGGATTGTCTATGGAGAAAATTGAGTTTGGTTTTGTGGAACATTTCGAAGTTAAACGTTCATCTATATCTATATCTATATATATAAAAATGGACGTGTGTGTCCCTATATTTCACTTTTCCGCAAAAACTACACATCGCACGTGAATGGTGTTTGTATGTGGTGGTAGCCCCAAGTCTCCATTCGTGCATACGGGTGGTTGCGTTTCGATAGCTATAAGGGTGCGGGAGATATGAGGCTGAAAGTGGTTGAAAGTGGCTTTCTATTTCGAATGTTATGTTCGAATTTGTTCGATTTTAATTCGAACAATATTCGAATTAAATTCGAACATAAAATTCGAATGTTGGTTCGATTATAGAACGATTGTAAACGTTCCAGAAACGTTGAAAATAGTTCGTTTGACTTGACGTGAATAGGAGACGTTCAGAAATAGAATCGGGACCAGATCTCTAATTAGTCTGGAAACGGGGGACCTAATTCTTGCATTCTGTGAAAACGGGTACGATTGGCTATAATGTAATTATCTTAATCTTCACTATCGTTACTTTTTTTCCAGCGAAGCGGGTCCTTGCAGCTAGATTCTAGATTACTTAGAAAAACATTCTTTTATATATAACAAAACTATATTACATACAAATAAAAACCCAGTGAAGCGGGTCCTTGCAGCTAGTAATAAAATATTGTGCGATTATTTTCATATATTTAAAATTAATATGTATTTATTTTTTAGAAAATACAAGGGAAGCGGCGCATCCACCTCTTCTAATGACGGCACGCCACTGCTGTATATCAGTGTGTCTATGCTCAAACTCGAGAAATGACTAAGATAGATGGAAGACGAAACCACTCATGAAAAACGTAGCTTTGAAACAAGAAGCTTTGATTAGCTTCTTGTTTCAAAATATAGCTTCCGCTGTAAACCGCAAGTTAATTATTTCAATCCGAAATTTTTTTCCTGAAAGGAGTTAGACAACGACTCAATTGCTATCAGGAAAAAGTATGATATACAGGAGAAAGCCACTAGTAATTTGAAGTGGGGGGCATATATTTTAAATTAAATTGATTAAAAATATGATTAAAAATTGCAGAATGTGAATTGTGATGATGTCACAATAAATAATTGCTGGTATATTGAACACTCCATTCTCGCGACTTTAAAAAATTTATCTTCAGATTGAAAATATTTTGATGGCATCGCGAGTAGTAATTTCCTGGCATGTTGGTTATTTTGTCGTTATAGCAGGCTGTTGAACAATACTGCTAAACATTAAACAGGCTGCCCGAGTCGGTCTGTACGCCGGTAAAAAAGTTCAATAGGTGGTTCAATGGTAAAATACTTCGGATGGGAATCGGTGCTTATTTTTCGATTCGCCTAGTCGAATTCATTTTTATATTAGTTTTCTAGGAGTATATTTTTTATGTTGCGTACACATGTTTATTTCGTGATAATACATTGCTAATTTCATGAGAAGGTTCTTAAGCTTAGATATTTAACTGCAATTTGAAAGACAGATTACTGAACAATGGTAGTTAGTCGCGGATTAGTGCCTCGCCAACGGGTTTGCACGTGATGTTTTCCGGGTTTTCTTCTTGTTAGTAACATTTAAATAGAGGCCAGTTCCAATAAAAGACCTCCCGGAAGGCATTCGAGTCCGGATGAGTCGAAAACTCTGAGGAATTTTTTGGTGGATGGTTCGTCCAGATATGTCGGGTCTTGTCCTTTTCCATTCGGCCCTTCATTGTGGGCCTGGCCGAACTCGTATTGGGTTTACTAAGAAAAAAGCCCTTGTTAGTGCCCACAACGCAAAAAGAGTAACTTTAAGAGGAAAAACAAATTTGTTTTTGATTTTATGTAATTAGATTTAATCTTTTCTAAATGATTCTTGGCATGATGATGTTGATGACAATGTTCTCGACTTATACTTTTCAGAATCATTTTAATATATTTAACAAATCTGAAAAAATGCCTTTATTGGTAATTTAAATTCTACATTTCGTTATGTTTATCGGGCTTCGAAATGGGGAAGATTGAGGGGATGGGGTTATTAAATTTAAACTTATATTTTAAAATTTAAATTATTCTTTAATTATAATAATGTTTTAAAAAATTATTAAATAATGTATTAAAAATATAAGCGCGACCTGTTAAACAATCCTTTATAAAAATATAGGATAAAATGGATGGAACACTCAGAAAGTAATGAACATGCTTATTGATAGCATATGTTTATGGAGGATAAATTAGGGGAGCGAAATTAAGGCGATTTATATGTAGCATTGTATTGATAAAAACTGATATGATGAGCAGTTTAATGTTAAAAAGTCTAATATCGAAGGTCTGATGGTCAGGGCGGTTAAGACATCAGAGGGCCCCGGATCAAATATGACTGAGCAATCCCAAAAATTTTTCATGGAAGGTCTGTTCTGGCTACGTCGGTTCCCTTATCCCCACTACCCAGTCGCTCCCATTATAGACTTGATCGAACCCACAATGGTTTTGCTTTCATTTGACCCTTCCTGCTCTGGAGGTACTAAGAGAGCCTTTTTCCAAACCTATTGTGGGTCGGGCTAGGCCCGCAATGAGAATGACAACGCAAAGATAAAAGCCTGACAGAACGATCAGAAAAAATCTCTGGATAGTTGCTCGTTAGATTCAATTCCAGCTCTCCCAAATCGAAAGTCTGAAGAGTTAGCTGCCTCGGGCATTCGTCCATCATACACAATCTACGAAAAAAAGACCCTTCTAACATCACAAGGTAGAAAGAGCTAAAAATAAAAAAAGGCTTTCACGTGGATATGAAACAGCCGTGTAATTGGGACGAAATCTGACATATTATAATTGATTCGTTATGAAAATTTCTGAACCGATTCAGGTATTTATTTATTCTCGAATTATTTGTGTGGCAACATGAATATATTGAGAATGTAACACGGTGTAAACTAGTTCAGTAAAACCATTCACTGAGGAATTTCGTTCCACATGATAAACTATGGGACAATCAGCATATTATGGCCAAGTACTTCGGACTGGAATGCTCCAGAGTTACAGCTAGAGCCTTTATTATTTCGTACTATCAACAACTTTTATTGATATGAATTGTGCCTTAATTCATGACATAAAAGAAGAGTTTTAAAAAGTTTTTTTATTTTCAAAAAGTATCAATTTCTATATAAAATCTATATTTAAACAAGACTCAAACTATTAAGATATACAATAAGATAGAGTATTGAACATATTATTCTTCTGAAATTTAGAATATTTAAACAAAAATGGCACATTCAGTTAATGGCAGCAATAATAAGTTAAAATAATAGATTTAAATCCGAATTAATTATATATTTTTAAACAAATGAAATAATATTTTTTTCTCAATGTAAATCATAAAAACATATGTTTATACTATTTTAATATTAAAAAAAAATTAAAATAAACAATGATGATATTTTATAAATGCGTTGTTTTGGGGATGGATGAATTTACAGGGCATTCTTCGTATGTAAGTGTAGCTGAATCATCTTTTGTCGTTGTTTGATTATGAGATTCGGTTATGTAAGGGTGACTGGCATTATCATACATAGACTGTAAGTCTCTGACTGTCATTTCAGTTAAATTCGGTGCACCCATCTGCCCAATAGGCCTCAAGCTGACGTTAACGGCATCCAATGCGATAGAAGTAGCCATTTTATATATTCTGGGAATAAAAACCGATACTAACACAACAGTAGCGGATGCTACAACTCCTAGGCAAAGACAGGGATCCCTCCAACTGTTAGGAAAAATAAAAGAAAGAGACAACCACGTTACCCATACACACAACGTCAAGACACTAGCAATCTGAAAAGTAAGTCCTTCTCTATAATTTCGGCGACTTCGAACACAGAATGGTGAGATTAATAACCAAAAGAACAGCAATAATGCCGGATACGATATTGAGATGAAAATAATTTGTCTAGATGCTGTACACTGAGGAGGTACTGACTGAAAATGATTTCCGCAGTTAAGCCACCAATACTGAGCGGATAAACCAGCTTGAACTCCAACTGCGAATAAATAAAGCGACGATTGAATTAATCCACTGATATGTCCGGGTAATCCACCTGTATCTGAAGTGGCCAACATTAAACATCGAGCTAATATGGGTGCAAATAATGTGGTGTAAGCTGTGCCTATCAATAAACGCGTGGCACATATACTTTCTGAAGGATCAAAGCCGTAAGGTAAGATAGACGCATAACAGCAGATGATACCTAAAAGAATACATAATGCAAATCCTTGATTTCCTTCTATCGTGTCTCTTCGACAAATTCGAATCATAATGTAACAAGCAAAGGCCAGAGCCATAACTGTTCCAGTACAAGACACCGTTACACAAATTGTAATCCACGTTTTACTCCTCCAAGACAGATGCGAGCCTTTTGAATAAATCGAAGATAAATAATTTGCACATGCACAGTCTTCGGTGCATTGAAAATCTGGAATTTTATACCATCCAGCACCCATTGGTTGAAGTATATTCATTGTTTGCGAATCTATTTGCAGTTCTCTTCGTAGAAATCTTCCAACCTAAAAATTAAAAAGAAAAAAATCAAAAGAATAAAAGTCCAAATCAAAAGAATTTAATTTAAATGGCACCTACCTCTACGAAATTGAAGTAAGAAGCAGAATTTGGTTGATAAGACCACAGAGTAATTGTTTTCTCGTCTGTAATAACTTCTTTTATAATATTTATATTACCGATATCGAAAGCCATTGAAGGAACAATTTTCCAAAACTTTCTTTCGAACTGCTTCTTTAACGAAGTGCACATAGTCCAACTCGAACCACAATACTGTTCTTGTAAATTTTTCAATGTATCTGCCAATTTTAAAATAGTCTTTAGGACAGAATCAATAGCAGAATCTAATATGTGCATTTGCAATAAGCGACAAAGTGGATTTCTTGACATCGAAGCATTCAATCTGCAATCAGTGGTAAGGGACGTATATTCGTCCATAACTTTTTGACCTTTAGGAGACAATGGCACATCTTTTCGAATCAATGAAGTTGTTATGAGTGGATAATTATTTTCATAAGGTTGAGCAATAATCATAGCCGATACTGAGCTTGCAATATCTAAATTTGAGAGAGTTGACGAATGCACAAGTGGTCCAGCTACTAGCCAATATAAACGAGTGAGATTATAAAGTTTGGCAGTTCTCAAAGATTCCAGAAAGTCATTCTCAGTAACTAGAAGCACTAAGACTTTTACTCTCATCTTTTCGATCAGTCGAAACAGGTGATTGAATTTTGTTATATCACTAAAAATATAAAAATTTAGACATTACTAAAATATTCAAAACAATCTAACTTTAAATTTAATCTAATTAAAATGAAATTTCAATTAATAACTATTGCATTGTCTTAATTATGAAGCTCTATTGAAGCGATGATACTACATTTCTAATAGGACACGCTACAGTATTTTGTCCTCGGTTAATAAGCATCTCAAAAGGATTCGTATTATTTGCTTATTTATTATGCCTGAATAATACCCATCACTTTCTTTAAGGATAGGTTTAAGACATTTTGATTTTATGCTGCACAACTAATAGTGGGAGGAATGAAAGACCCTAGCCCTCGAGTATCACTAATAGCTCCAGAGCATGAGGAAAAACAAGAGTTAATCAAGTGAGATCACTTAACATACTAAATAGATAATTTTATTTTCTTTTGTAGGTTAGCACAACTTCGTTCTAGCTACGTAATTCACCGCATTGTTACAAAAACAATAAGTTAGTTATGCATATATTTCTATAAACAATGAAGACAGTGTGCTATAATTTTATCCTATTCACCTTTTGTATTGATTATTTGAATAATTAAGCAATGTAATTTCTATTCTGAAATTATCATTCAACATTTAATTTAGAAAATTTTGATAAATTTATTGTTTTCTGTGAAATTTACAATTATATAATAAGTAAGAAAACAGAATAGAAACTAATTCGGATTTTCAAATACAGATTACATAATAACAATACCATTCCATAATCAGTGCCACCGTATACCTTGCAACTATGGGAGCAGTCGTTACTCTACAGGCGAAAGTTCGTATTGCAATTTACAATTGATATATAACCTGCTCCATTATATAACGCTTTAAAATTCTTTTAAACACAGATAACCCTCGGATAAATCACACAATAATGGTGCCGATATGCAAAATAATTTTTTACATCTTCTCATAGGAAAAGAGTTAGAAAGACCATTCATGCATTACGTTGGCTATTTATGAGAAAGTATTTTGTTTATATCTGACAATTGCTGATGAGGAGGAAGAAGGGTGAATCTTTGATGGCACAAGATTGCATCCATTGTTTATTTTTCAGTTTATAAATAACAAAAGTATTTGAAAAAACCAATTTGATGTTTATAATGGGCAATTGCCAGGTAAAGCGACTTTAATACAGCTGGATAAGCAATCTAATAACGTAGTCCGTTTCAATTAAAACGGTGAGAAACTCCGGAACTATTTCTCAAAACAATACCAAATATCAACATTCCCTTTTATTAGAAATGGCTAAAAGCTCATAGTATTGATATTTACATCAATTATGTAATATTATTTGAATAAATTTATCTCGTTCAAGAGATATTTCTATTATCTACAAGTGAGTAATTTACATATAATGCAAACAAAGTAAATAAAAGAATTTATTTCTTTAATTATATAGCAAACACACACACACACACACTATATGAACAATGTAATAAAATATAATAGAATGAATAATAAAAAAATGTTTTTATATTTCATATTGTTAAATATTTACCACTCATAATAACTATATTAACTGACTTACTATAACATTTTAAAAATAATTTAGCTTTATTAATAATATTTTAAATCGATCTCCATACTTTATTATGGCGATCGATTAAATTTCCCCCCCCCCAAATTTTTACATTTTTGGACTCAGGAGACCTTAAAGCGTAGAGAAATGCAAGAAAAAAAAAACAGTTGGGGAGTTTTCTGTATGTATGTATATTACTGTGTGGGGGGCAGGATTTTATTCGCCCAATTTGAAGTTTAATAACTCCTGTGTTTTTTGTCAAAAATTTTTAAAATTTTGCATGGAGGTTTATGTATTAAGGGCATTGATGCTGTAAAATTTTGGTAGCTAAAGGCCGAGGGGATGGGAAAATAAAAGGGTCATGAGTCATATCTCGAATGGGGTAGCCTAACACTTAGTCAATAATAATAATAATACAAATTGTTTTTTAAGACACCACGAAGTGTTGATATTAGATACTAGACTTTTTCACATACACTTTATTCTCCTATGTGCTTTACAGTCTTTAAACCAATACGCGTTTCGGGCTGGTGCCCCTCATCTAATAATAATGCACGTTCTATATAGCGATTTCTATTTTATTGTCGACACGCATAAAACCAAATCCACTGTGTACTTGATGTAACTTTTCATTCTTAAAAATTTTTACGAGTGAAAAGTTACATCGAACACTGCGGATTTGGTTTTTATGCACGTCGACAATAAAATAGAAATCGCTGTAAAGAACGTGCATCATCCACCAACCCTAAACGTAGACGTTACTACCTTAAAAACCAAATAAAATTTTACATAAAAATGCATGAAACAAATTGAACATCAATTTAAATTCTTTATTTTGTGAATTATTTTATAAAAATAGAACATTGTTCAATGATATTCATTATATTTTTAATGAAAAAAATAAAAAAATAATACTGTCTACGAGAATTTCCTTTACAGAAAATGAATTGACATAAATAATAATTGAAGTGTTTTTAATTTAGAAAAATTGTAACTACATTTTCCTTTATAATTTCCCTGTATATAAATTACTTTCAATTTTCCCAAATAATCGCGCAATAGTCATTTCCGGTAATATGACCTTCGTATATGACACGCAATAACAGTTATGACACATCTTACTCTATTCTCACAGGGCTCTGATAATCCAGATACACGTTATGCCATTTATTATATCATTATTTAAGTAAATATATCTTTGTTTTTATAATTAATACGCTTTAAAGGTGTTATTTATTTAAATTTTTGTATGATTATTTAATGATAAACATGTTATGCGTCGTTTTCAATTTCGTGAATTTCGTTATCAAGGCTGTGATGAAAATATGTAAATTTGTGCCATAATTTTATGGAAAAAAATATGCCAAGATAATGTGTAATAAGAATAGTATTTTAAGTTGTAGAAGCCCTAGGCATGGGTGGAGTAGGCGAGGACTTTTTTATGTAAGTTTATGTAATGTAACAAGATGCAGAATATATTACACAAGATTGGTCAAGAATAAGTATCCACGCCCACCAGAAACCGAGTGGATAAAACCGCTGAACAATGGTAGTTGGTAGCGGTTTCGCGCCTGGCCAACGGGGAGTTTTCTAGATTTTCTACACGTTAACAATATCTGAATTTCTCTTAGAAAGTCCTCCCGGACGACATCTCCCATTGGCAGATCGCCCACGTGTCACGTGGACGTAAACAAATCAAATCAAACAACTATCCACAAGCATATGTTTGTATATGTTTGATGCTCTTAAAAGAGTAGGTCCTAAGAAAAAAATATATATTATCTACGTCTACAACAACCACTGTATACCAGAGTATACAGATAAAAAATCCTACAATTCAGAATCGGAAATATCGACAAGATACAGCAAAGTAAACTGCCTGGGCGAACTGCCGAGGAGGAATTCCTCCGGGAAAACTTTCTATGGAAAACTGACACTTATTTGCGTGTTAGACACGTGAAGAAAACCGGTAAACTCCACGCGACCAGGCAATTGGTCAGGTTCAAACCCACGACCAACCACTAATATTCAGTGTTTTATCCCCTTGGCTAGAAGAAAGATTTGTATACTAAAATTAATGTATATAATACATATGAAATATACAGGAATATCACTAATTTTCCAGTACATTTAGTTCCAAAGTCTTACGGAGTAAAAGATTTTACAGGTACAAACAGCTAGAGCCACCAAAAATTCTTAATGAAATGCACAGTTTGAATTATGAAATGGCAAACAAATGAAACAAAATATTACTTGAAGAAGCAAAATTGTAAAATTCACAGGTGGCATTTGTGTAAATCTGCTCTGCACACCAATGTAGCCATTCAGTATACTTGTGTGAACGTTTTAAAATGTATTCTTAATTCTACCAGGAATCAAAGAGATGTCGGAAAATCATCGGTGCATTGTACTTAATTACATTACTGGATCTAATTAGTATTTAAGAATTCGTACAAAAATAAATGTTTTTAACTTACTGTTCATCAACTACTTCAGATGCTGCGACACAAATTCGTGCAGTGACGGCCCTCTGATGAAAATACGTGCGCATACTTTCACTACTCGATAACAGTGCCACTTTTTTCCATTCCAAATGAGAAAGTACCGAAATCAGTGCCTAATTAAAGAATTCATTAAGATCTACTCTCAATGAAACTTTTTTACGAATGTAAATTAGAATACTTTACCTGAATTTCGTACTTGAGTGATGTTAATTGGAAAGGCATATGTGTTATTGTTAAATGGCGTAGAAAATCGGAAACGGATGTTTTGGCAGGATTCAATAAAGGACCGATAAATCCTGTAATTATAACATATGATAATTATTTTTGATTAATTTTAATAATTTATTTTATTGACTCACCCAAAATATATTGTGATCTGCATTCTTCCTTCTCCAAGTAACTACTTTCTGAAAGGCCATGCACTGTTAACCTCAGAGTATTTTGAGTATCAATACACGTATCGTAGGCATTAAGACCTAAAGTATAGCAAATATATTTCATTATATCTACTATACTTATATAAAATAATTCTTAAAAAAATACAGCATATAAATTATCTTCTAATGTTATGAAGAAAATGCAGTGTGGTCCAAAAATCAGTTGACCGTGTTTTGTATTTTACACTTATACTTGAGAATCTGAACTGTAAATTTAATCTAGATTAGTCTTATTCGTATGGCAACGCAACACTTGGGCGATCTGCCGAGGGGTGACCCTCGGGAGGTCTTTTAGGGAAACTAGCCCCTATTTAGGTATTGCTTTGAAGAAAATCCGGAAAATTTCACATGGTCAAGCGCGAACTCCCGATTAGTGTTTAGTGGTATTATTCACTCGGCCGCTGGTGGACTTTTACAGTTAAGTTTTAAAATACTTAACTGACTTTTGGGCCACCTTGTATGTTGAAATCTAATAAAGTTTAATAAATATTATTGTTAAATTGAGCACGTTTTGTATTAACTAAACGATCGAGTCAGCCATTTTTCTGCGTTTAACTGAATCTTGATGAGGCTTATTTGTGAATTCAGGGGCATATTTTAAGGGTAAGATAATATAAGCGACTTCAACAATGTAAATCTCCTTGAATTGTTACCTCCTTTTCAGTGTTTTATTTGTTTTAGAGGTTTCTGTGGGGAAGAGTTTTCGTTATGAAAACATCTTTCTAGTGTTAACTCCACTGAAATCTGACTTTACAATACATGTTTTATACATAATAATCTCTGATTTTAATGCTTATTTTCTTTATTTATTTCATTAATACACTGAAAAAAATGATCTAAAATGGTTCTCATCTCATTAACAGACATCTCTGAATTGCAAATACAAATAATGATAACTTAATGGATAATTTTAATTAAAATTCTTCAAACTCTCAACTCTTAAAATCATAAAAAGAATTAAACATTACATTAAAGAAGAATAATCACGGGTCGAGAGCAAAAATTAATTGAGACAAATGTAGAAAGGCAAAGGTAAAAACCAAGGTCAACGAGGCAGAAATCACTTCCTGTTGGGTGGTTATTTAATCACACTAACCAAATATAAATTTAATATAATTACAGATACTACAATATCTATTATATAAGCTCGGAATTTTGGAGGTTATTGAACTCGCCTTAAATCGAAATTAATTATAACATAATACTTGGGTAATATAAATTCAATTGAATAAGTTGAAATCAAGTCTTTGTAACGTCTGATAAAATTCGTTAAAGTTAAATTAAGTCTTAAATTACCTTGAAAACTTGTGAAAGCTTTAGACATGTAACTGTTTTTTTTTTTCTCCCCTTCTTATATTTTCCTTAAGATTTTGAGGTCATTCTTGAAAGTAGACCACGTTTGCCTCGGGTTATAATATTTCCTGTCTCTTATTGTACGCTAAAGTAATTAATATGATAAACAATACTACTATAAGTAGAGTCTACGTAAAAATAACATTTATACAGTAGTTTTGCTATCTTCGGCCTTGATAATAGTTTAAAAAAACGCTGCGGATTGGCGTTTATTCTTACGTGTTTTTAATGTGTAAAACACACAAAAAAAAAAATGGAGGAATTTTTCGTGATATAACTTGCCTTTTTGCCAATTGGTTTTTAAGAAAAGAACATTTTGATTATTCTATTTTTTTTTCTGTTATTTATATGGCTTCCAATTTATTGTCTGTTGTCAGGCTTCGAAAAAAAATACATCCGCAATTTTTCAGATGAAGCCTTCTTATCGATACGACAACAAATTTGTAATTTAAAATGACAACTCTTTATTATTATTATTATTATTATTATTAACTCCTTTTTTACTGCATACTGTTTATTATACTGTGTATTATATACTATTGTGTATGTATTAGAAGTACGCCTAGTATGCTTGTATAACGCTTACTTCTCCAATATACAATATACAGTCCGATACATAATACACAGTACGATTGGGCCAATTTTTTCTATATAATTATATAAAACAATTAAACAATAATTATAAGGAAAGATAACAAAATAGTTTTGCTAATCTCCTTATAATTTAAATAGTTTTTAAAAATATAATGGACATAAATCAATTATGAAGAAGTTTACACGTAATTTATGCAATTAAAGATTTTTCTTATTATCCGAGTTGAAGATAATGTTCTTAATATAAGAAGAAATTCTTAAAGCTATTACTTATCTGTATAAATGTATAAAGATTAAGCAGACCAATTCGTATTCCTTTGGTGTAACTTCGATTGTTGAGCCAATCGACGAACCACGCTGCCGAATACATCTGTTCGAATCCTCCTCTATGCAACTTATCACAGCGATTCCCTCGATTGATGTCAAATAATCCTATGAGAAGGACATCACCTGGTCTGGATACATAAGGAGTGACCGACTGACCACAATACTGACAATGACCAATAGATGCCATCGATAGAATTACTAATGTTAACAATAGGATCTTCCTCATCTTTCGAAAACATTAATTTTATAATATTCTGTAAAAAAATGTTTGGATTAACATTATCAGCAGTTGATACTATACTTAAATTTCTCAATAATTTATAATTTCTATTAAAATAGATTAATAAACAATATTTTAATGCTTAAACAATACACTAGGTTCTAAAGAATTAAATATAGTATAACACGTGATCCCATCTATTTCCCAATTCCCTCGATCTTTAACCACCAAAATTTAATAGCATCAATCCCCTAATACGGCCTATATATACATTTAACTCTCTCTGCCCTGTGGGCACTAAGAAGACCTTCTTAAAAAGCCTATTACGGGTTCGGTCAGGCCCACAATTGGTGGCCAGATGATGAGCGTGTCAAATTACCCACACCAGCGATAGTTTGTAAGAGAAGCATATCACTTATAAGACCCAGAAATCAAGAAAAAAATGGGAGGAAGAGTTGAAGGATTCAATGAGATATGGCTAAAGATTGAAATATGAAATCAAGGAATGGAGTTGGTAAAGGCGTCTAATATCCTGCAAAGATTTAGCCAAGGATGACGATTTTACAACAAAATACTACAATATTCAGAATATTTAATAGAATTACCTATCTAGTTATAATAAATAAAAGAATTATTTAAGATGATAAACGATAATAGTCTTTATAAATTTAATCACTGTTTGAAGGGATTATTGTAGTTTCTGGGATCGAAATTGAATAAAAAGTATCTGAATTTGACAGGTTTGTCTCCATTTTTAATTTAATTTACTTGCTGAAAATCATTGTTAAACTTCATCAACACATTATGAAGTTCTATTGAGGAAGTTTCTACAATTTCAGTCTTCATTCTATTATTTTCAGCAATTTATACGTATTGTATATTATTATATACAATATATATATATATATATTTTTTTTTAATGGTGTAAGCTGTTGTCTGTTTACTAAATTAAGTAACTTGCTGTATATAAACGATTCGTTTGTATTTTCGTGTTGTTTATTTTGATACGTGTTACTTAATGGTCAATTACCTCCTGATAACATAGTGATTAGTGAACCACCCTTTAATTCGTGTAATACAAATCTTACTTCACGCTCTTTTGTTTGATTAAATTCAATACAAATGTCTGTTTTACTTTCGTATATTCGATACTCTTAACCCATTTGAAGATTATTTATACTTGAACTTAAGCAATTAAAAGAAAAGAAAAATGTTTAAGAAGGGTGGCACGCCTCGTTCTTACAGTAGATCCTCGCTTTACGACCGCTCCAGTATTAACTTTTCTGTAACGATTGTATAAAATGTTGTATCTTTTTAGTCATCTAAATGTAATATTATATAATTAAAGTAATTATAACTAGGAACGTAATCTCAATTTATGACATTGAACTTATGGGAAGTAGGACGGCTCGCTTAACGACGATTTCCTAAATAGGTCATAACATCGAGGGATCTACTTTAATTGTTAAAAATAAATAAAAAGACGAAGCAATTTTACTTTAAATTATATTAATAATTAAATAGAGTATAATCTCTGGATATTTATTATAAATATTACACGCTTATAACTTTTATAGGCTTCATTATAATGTAACATGTATAGTCTACAGAACATTTCATTTCATGGTAATTAATTTTATGGTAATTGTTTCTATAATAAAATCTCTCCCTCTCTGTCTCTCTTCTACTGTCAAATAAGATAAAATATGATTTATAAGTACTATATTTATACATAATTTGTATTAAAATCACTCTAAAATATGCTACTAAATTATAATTTGGGTAGCATCCTTATAGTAAGTCTAATAATGTAAGATTGCTTTCTAAAGATAAACCATAAATTTAAATTAATCTTCTTAAAATAAATCTAAATTAAATATTTCTTTTATTAGAATGAACTTTTATCGCATGAATTCAATCGACCTAGCATTTGTATGTTAATGATTATGTACAGTACTCTTTCAGATAACAGGTTAATGAATATCTTGTTTAATGAGTATAATTAACATATTTACCATTGATTATCTTAATAATATAAAGGATATTCGAAAAGCCTTAAATTATAAGAAAAAATCTAATTAATTTACTGCTTTTTTAAGGCTAATATTTGGACATTCGAAGTATTAATTGAGTATTAATCATGTGTAGGTGGCACATTAAAGCCAAGCCATTACTTGAAAATGATTGAGTTTTTCTGTGTTTCTAGGCTTTTTGGAGTTTAGTTTACGTTGAAATCCTACTGTGCAACTGGCAAATGGCAGCAAAGTTTCCAGTTGCTTTTGCTACTCAATGTGCAACTTGAAAGAACTGGAAAACTATTAAAAATTATTAGCTGTAAAGCAGGCACAAATATGTTTTAGTTATTTCTTAATTTGCTTTAGTTATTATTTAGTTATTGCAGGACATTAAAAATTATTTAAAAAAAACTCGCTTTTCAATGTTAATAACAATAATCATTTCAATTAAATAAATAGAAGGGGCAATAATGACCCCTTTTTTTTACTCTTTCCGCCCTGCGGGCATTAAGAGGGCCTCTTATAGCAGGCCCATTATGGGTTCGGCCAGGCCCACAATGGGGCGACCGGGTGGTGAGGGACGGGGCCCGACATATCTGAACGGACCATCCCCGAAAAATTGCTGGGGATTCCTTGACTCGTTCGGATTCGATTCCAGGTCTCCCAGAGCGGTAGGTTGCAACCTTGACCGCTCGGCCGGACCTACAGCGGTCCTTTAAAGTAGTTTAATACGTTTTGCAACTTCCAAAATCATATTAATAATTCTGTGTAAAATATATATTAAAAATTACCTTTACGTAGAAATTTTCACAAATAGAAAAAGTTTATTAAAGTTTGCTGGAAACTGCATACAACAACAAATGCTTTGAATTGAGTTGAAAATTTAAATAAAAAAAATGAACTTAGATCAAACTTCTAACTTAAAGGGTAATTTTCGTTTTTTTTTTAAATAAACCGTATTATAAAAATTTACAATAATATTTTGTATTAAGATTTTAAAAAACAAAGATGGTCAATACCCCGATCACTCAATTTGATTCTTATTTTAGTAACGAAAAGTCCCGCTACCAAGAATGCTCTTTCCGATTCAATTCATGTGGGTGGAATCGTCTTTAATGCATTTAATAGAAGACGGATGTTATGAGTTTTTTTCACCCGTAGCCTGGAAGATTTCTAGTTCGTTTTCGAGATTGTAATACTTCTTTTGCTCTCTAGTATTCTTGATTTGTCTACCGCGGCTGCTTTAATAGAAACATCAAGCTCATAGCCCGATAATTTGGCAATTCGTTTTTGGCTTTAATAATCAGATTTATGAAGAAAAACTTCATACTTGTAGACTTCGTACTCGTTGGTATCCTTGCCCAATTTGCACAATTTGGCGTTACGCAGTTATTGATGCTACTGGGCATGGTTAAAAA
This sequence comes from Centruroides sculpturatus, assembly GCF_000671375.1. Lineage (NCBI taxonomy): Eukaryota > Metazoa > Arthropoda > Arachnida > Scorpiones > Buthidae > Centruroides > Centruroides sculpturatus. The sequence goes on along the minus strand of NW_019385474.1, from coordinate 63,757 downwards.
TTAAGANTGATAATTTAATTGTTAAGAATCAGTATTTTAACGTTTATATCTTAAAAATATGCAGCTAATTTGCGTAGATTTTATATAATTGTAATGAAGTATTAAGAATTAATGTACGAAATTGTATTATTATTATTAAATTCTAATTTAAACAATGTTATTGGGCATGTACAGTACAGTACGGCTATTGTTAATGTAGACTATATTTTGCAAATCCTGGAGCGAAACAAGAGAAAAATAGGGCATTATGACCCGCCGTGGATCATTTTAGCAATTATTTTTTTTTGTTCTTCTATACAACAATACCTTAATGTCGATTTTGTAGGGCTTAAATTAGGCGGCTAGTAAAAGACATTTTCTATTACCTATATAATAACTAAAGTTCTTTCGTCCCATTAAACAGAAATTCTACAAGAATGGTTATTATTAACGGCAGAAATTTACTTTTTTTTAGCGTGAAAGTAAGTGTTAAATAATAATTTCTATACTGTATAGTTAAATATCAAGAACATTTTGCTCTACAACTGCAGTAAATTCTCTTCTTGACACTGTAGGAAGGGTAGGAGCTCGACTTATGAGGCTACATTCAAGGCTTCAGGCTTTAAATTTTATTTTTATTAATAAGGCCTCTTATATATTATATAATAGGATCGTAAAACTTCTAAATGCAAAAGTGTTAGTAGGTTACAGTTAAGTACAAAATGCTTATTTGTTGTAAACATTGCGTTTCGCAAGATCAATTAAATCAAATACAATCAAAAATATTGATTTCTCTAGTTAAATAAATGCTTATAAACTCATATTAACAATTACTTAATAAAATTTACTATATTTTTAACCCCCTAGAATATTTTAAATAATGTTTATAGGTAGGAAAAAAACGGCAGAAGTTACTTTTAGGTTATTGATGTATATACTTACACATAGAAAAAAAACTTACCTGTTTGATACTGAGGAAAAGAAAAGAAGATAAAGAAGACGGAACAGTTAGGCAACTACACTCCTTCCTGCCGAGTGATTATAGAACATTTTCCGAGGTACCACGGGAACCACGTGCTCGATCAACACTGCCACCTACCGGTCAAAACAATTATCTAGACACTCGGACGGTCAGTCGGACGTGACAATTCGACGAGATTTCTATCTCGTCTATTGTTTCCGTAACACAATTCAGGCTGCAAGCAAAATATTTCGTCATTTTTTACGACTTGATTTTCTCTCGTAACAAATTGACAACAATGTAAACTCAATTGCGTATTTTTGAGAAATTTGCTATTAAATTTATCGAATAAATATAGTTTTTTATTTAATATAATATAATTTTAATCGCTAATTGAGCCGTCGTAAAGCGAGCCAATTTTTTTTTTATTTCTCTAAGTTCAGTGTGGTAGATTAATTAAATATACGTTCCTAGAAAATAAATTATTTTAATTCTATATAATGTCTACAAAGAAGAAAGAGTAAAACATAACCATATAATTATTAAGCATGGAATATTATAACAAAACCAGTCGTAAAGCGGAGATATTTAAATATATCGGTAAGTAGGAAGTAAAATATTTATCTAGTATATAGATAATTATTCCTGGGCCTTTTTGGACCCAGGCCCTAATACGGAGGGCCCCAAAATTTAAGGGATATAAATTAAAGTTTTGTTTTAAGATGAAAAATCTATTTGAGTGAAGAAGAGTTACATCTCTGTTTGATTGATTTTCTGTTCTTAGGGATTAAAAAGAACGAATTGTATAGGTTCGATTTACCTGTGTACGTCTTCTAGCTACAAATATATTTTTATTAATTACCTTTATTAATTTTATTCTTATATTTTTATGGCTTCTAGATAAGGGTGGGCCCTACGTTTATGTCTTCTATCCCACCTCTATCTCAGGCTCTGCTTATAAATATATGAATTATTAAAGTGTTTTAATCGGGGCCTCCTACCCATAAGGTTTACTGTACCTAGTCTCGTCTTTCGTCTATGTAACCGTTCTCGAGATTAAGGAAAGACAGACAGGCGGACGGACGACACTGGCAATTTATAAGTCTACAGTTTTTTTCAAATTGCAATTCAATTAATTGATATTTAATTTGTTTATATAATTTTATAATTTTCTTGTCTTGGAAAAAAATATTTACTTAGAATAAAGCACGGTATTTTATATATTTTTAATTTTATTTTATATTTACAGTTACGTTCTGCAATTAAAATTTACAACACACAAGTGAAAAATCGTTATGGTAATTTATAAAGTAGGTTATTATAATTAGAAAGTGATGGCATAAAAATGTGTGATAAAGTTATGTACTGGTTAACTTTAATAAGCTTTTAATTACAGTCGAACCTTTAATAAAGGCCAACTCTAAACAATGCCATTTTGTAGGATTTCCATGCTACAATGTCAAAAGAAGAAGACAACAATATGTAATAATACTCATACAATGGAATATTAATTGTTATTGGCAAGCATTACCTTTTGTAGGTTTGATCCTGCACGCATCTTCACGATCTCTTCCAGTACTTGTTGAAACAACCTGTAATTATTTGAATAAATTCGCTGCCTCTAACCACCTTTTTACCTGTAAAATAACACTAAACACTTCATCTTTAAGTGAAACTGTGTAAAGAACAATACACACTCATTACATCGCTTATCGTTGTTGCATTGTTGATTAATTTGTTAACATACTTCAAGTATATCAACCAACAGGTTAACCGCATACAGAAACAAATCCAGTTTAACTCTCATATCCAGAAAAAGCTATCTTTTCACAATTTCACACATAATACAGCTTATATAAACACCTCGTATGTCCGTTGTTTCATCAAACATTGCGTAAAATTGGGTACACACGTACCGATATATCTGAACATGTGAATTACAGAACTTAGTTTTTTTTATCCACATATTCAGGTATACTTGCACACTGATACAGTATATGTGTACCTGACTTAACAGTAGCTGTTCTAAGTGTTCAACCTACTGTATACATGAGAAAGAAAACACAATATGGGTGGTCGAAAAACCTACGTCACAAAACATGTAAAAGAATACACTAAACAAGAAAACTGTGATTGTTAACTTTCATCGGTGCAAAAGACGTTTTTAAGGAATCTATTTTTAAAAAATCCAATAATAATTAATTTAAACGGAAGAATGAATACTGACAAAATATGAAACGAACTTTTTAATTAATTTAATTCATTTAAATGCTGATGAGAGGTTGAGTTGTACCCGAAATGAATGGTTATAATTACGCCACGTTTTATCCATGTAGACTTTATCTTTGATTTACAGTCGTCAAGTAATTCGAGTCTGTCAACTTGAATAAAGGTTTTCTTGAGCCCATCTTTAGATTGAAAAAAACGACTGTTCTTTATTGAATTCACGGTCAGTTTACATAAGAAAAAATTATATTTTGGTTTATTTTAGTTAGCCGCAGAGGAAGCGATATTCCTTCACTAATTCATTACTTTGATAGGAAAATAATTGATTTATACAAAAAAATATCGATTGTCCAAGTGCGATTTCTCGTACATTAATGCCTTTAAAGTTTATGCAATGCCTTCTTCTAGTAGAGAAACAAATTACAACGTTATTAAATAAATTGAATTTGCGAATAAGAGAAGATTTTAGCAAGAATTTATATCCTGAATTTTAAAGATTTAAAAAGTGCAGAAAGTGAAAAAGTATAAGAACCCTTATAAATTATGTATACGATGTATATGTATAAATTATGTATCGAAAATGTTGTAATTTTTATATTGAATCTCTTGATAAACAATTTCTGTACGTTTAAGTAATAAATTACAATAATTAACTGACTTTTGAATTATTTTTTTCTGTATTGATCTATATTGAAGTAAATAGTGCAGAATAGTTAATAAATTTAATATTAATAAAATTATGTTTTCACAATCGTTATAATATCTCACGAAACAAAGCCCAAAAATAACACAATTTTAAATTTAAATTCCATATACTGTATCTTATTCTTCAAATTGTATAAATTTTATAAGGCCTCAAGCCAATTTCTTCTATAATTTATTAATTAAATGAGTAGCGGCCGGATGGCCGAGCTGTCAAGGTGGCAGCATACCGCTCTGGGGGACCCGGGCTCGAATCCGAACGGGTCCGTTCGGATATGTCGGCCCCGTCCCTCACCATCCAGCAGCCCCATTGTGGGCCTGGCCGAATCCATAATGGGCTTGCAAAAAGAGGCCCTCTCAGTGCCCACAGGGCGGAAAGAGTTAAAAAAAAATTATTAAATGAAATAAAAATATTTCATTTAGGTGCTTGGCACGTAAAAACCCGAAAACTGCACGTGACCAGCATGTCGCTGAGGCGCTAACTCGCGACCGACCACTATATCTACTTGGTTATGGTAATGCATATTAAAGTTTAGAAATTGATAATTTAATTATTATATAAACCCGAATGTTTATGCTCTACGTCATACAGGATAATCTAAGAAAAACCAAGTGTAATATTTATCCTTAACTTGATCTTTACATTATGTGAAAAACACCATGGGAGGATATTGATTGGAATTGGTTCAGATCTTAATCTTTGAAGGTGGACACTGTCCAAGGACTTTCCATAGACTTCAGAACACTTTTGAAATGTCTTCTAGATGCAAATATTATGGTCGAGTGGCGAAGGTGACAGCCTATTCCTCTGGGGAATCTGGGATAAAATCCTGGGACCTCTACCCTCAAAATTCACCTTTTTCCTATTGTATAATAATTAATTTCATTTATAATATATGCTCTTTATCTTAAATTAGTGTCTCGTCGCCCACCAGTGACCAAGCGGTTCTGTACCCTAAACACTGGGAATTCGGTGGTGAGTTGTGCCTCGGCCGGACGGGCTGGCCACGTGGAGTTTTCCGGGTTTTCTCCACGTCTGTAACGTCTGAATAGGGGACAGTTACCCCTAAAAAGACCCATTAAAGCAAGGCATCGCCCAAGTGTTGCGTTGCCATAACTTAACAAAACAAAATTAACAAGTGTCTTGTCCTTGTACAGTACATTACCTTTTTCCTTTAATAATAGAATCATGCCGGGCATCTATTAACTGCTTTCAGGGGAAAAGCAGTTTAATTTGAAATAAGGTGACTTCCGGTTTGCATTGAAGTTCTTATATAGTTAATTGTGTTTCCTGCCCCTAAGGTTTTATATATTTAACTCCGTTCTCGAGATTAAAGAAAGACATACCATCATCGGACAGACGACAGTGGGAAGTTGTATGTTTACAATGTCGCTTTGTATAGCAATACATCGATTGTATGTTTCTGATGTCGGAAGAACAAAATTTAAACCATGTTCGCTAGTTACAGACTAAACGGTTTATGAGGTGTAAAGAAACTGCATTTATTTGAATAAAATCAAAAATATTGTATTTTATATCGTACCAAAACAAAATGTAAGGCAACATCTGCGGATAGTGAAGACATTTTGATTAACGTATCGAGTTTGAGAATCATAAAACAGTGGATAATTTTTTTTAATAGGGAACAAACAAAATTTTATTATTTAAGGTACAAACTGGCAAATTAGAGCTAAGGTGCCAGCAAGCAATTACAAAGTTTTCTTTTCTACAATATCGATTTCGCGATAAGTTTCTCACAAATGATTTGAAGTATATTCAGTCACCATTGTGTTAGTCCTTAGTTGTAATGAGAGTTCATGAATGATCATTGATTAATTAATTGTGTTCCTATTCGTAGAGATAAGAAAAGAAATCAGAAGATCCACTTCTTCATCGTCTAGTGCTTCGATTGCCTGTCGAACTTTTAGGAACGATGATCTGTTGCCATTGGGTAGAACAGATGAAGACAAACTTCTTAAAATATTCTTTTTTGAAGATTCGTATGCCAGTAAAGTTGTCGTCTCGGATTCCGGTGGAATTGTCACATCCATGTGTTTGTTTTTCTTATTCAAGATGGCAGACGAAACATGCTTTCGACCCAACTCCATTCTGCACATTTGAAGAAATACAACACAAATTACGATAATAAGTATGAGTAATAACCAATAAATCACCCGATTAGTTTCGATAAGTGACGATGCAGAATTCATTTTGGTGGTATTGGGTGTGATTTGGTCGACGAGATTCTTGAATATTCTTCCTCTAATTTTTTCTAATTGAACTTTCAGCCAATCTTTTTCCTTTGAAGTCTCTGTCGATGGCCGATAAGTTGTAATTGTATCC
>NW_019385474.1:44129-47304 GCF_000671375.1 Centruroides sculpturatus | reverse complement strand
CGGGGCAACTTCGTCAATTTCTCTCTTCTTGTAAAGTTGTAATTATTTTAATTATTTTTATTTCCAAACTGATTTTAACCAGTTCTATAGTAAGGTAACATTCCAATAGACAATATGCAAAGCTTTTTTTTCAGTTTACAGCAGTATTTATTACACAAAATTTAAGTAAAGCTTAACATGCCGATCTAGCCCCGGTCTCCCCTACTATTAATATTGCTTACTAAACTATATAGAGTTTCTCTACTTAACTATACAGAGTTTTTACTATATATATTATTAAAGTTCCTGCTCTTATTTGAAGTTTTTAATGCCACTGTATTGTCTCAAATGGCACAAACTGAAGGTTCAATAGTATGATGGAATGAAGCAGATATACTGAAACAAATACACTCCCCGACTTTGGCAAGAACGGCTGAAAAATTAGAAATTTATAGAAGCAAACTTAAAGGGAATTGCATCAACGCAAGAGATGCTGAGGGACTTCCTTCCGCATGGAAGTTTGCAATTAAAAACTTCAAATAAGAGCAGGAACTTCAATAATATATATAGTAAAAACTCTGTATAGTTAAGAAGAGAAACTCTATATAGTTTAGTAAGCAATATTAATATTTAGTATTACCAATTTGTCTATTAAGTTAGAAGAATTAATGTTTTGTATACACAATTTGTTTGTTATATTTGACTATTTTATTTTATTTTTAGTATTAGTAGCATTTGTATTAATTTTATTATTTAAAAACGTTATTTTGCTGTTAATAGCCTATTGGTTATCTGTTATTAATATTTGTATTTTTGTATTTTGAACTTGTTGTTCTATTTTTTTGAAATGTTCTAATTAACCTGACGATGATCCATTGATTGGATTGAAAACGTTTGTTTAAAGAATAAATCTCTCAGCGAGTGATCAGGTGTTAACCTTTTTTGTTCCATGGAATCCTTTTCCAGCCAGGTGAAGGTTGTGAATCCCCTCTCGGAATAATGTTTTTAAATGCATAAAATAAAATTACAAAATAAACCAGTTATATAGAAATGCATTTATTAAAATAAAAAATATATAATATAATGCTTCTTTTTTAACACCATAATTAACAATACATTTAAAACATATTAATGTTAAAATTGATTTTCACACTTCTTTCACCTTTCTCCTGGTTAAGAACCGTGGGAAGCGATACTGAATGCAACGAATGTCGTTGTGAAAAGCTTTCTTCTACTTATCGTCAACGATAATTCCTAACGAACCTATGACCTATGGCCTAGAGCGATATTAACCACATTTTTACCTATCTCGTTAGGTTTGTGTATAGTCATTCACATTGAGACGAACATACAAACTGTAACGTCATACGTTAGTCACCGATAATGGAAATCAACTAATCGGAAATAAAGATAATTTCTTCCCATTGTGACTCCCCTGACGCACAACGAGGAGTCACAGCGGGTAACCTTAAGAGGAGTTTCGTTCATTTTCATGAATACTGTAACAGCTGTTCTTAACCTGGGTTGCGAAAGAGCGTTTCCAGGGGTGAGAAAGAAATTTCAAAAATTAAAAATAATAATAATAATAATACGAACGAGGCAATCGTGTTCTCTACAAACTGTGGTACCCTGCAACACGGCACCCCCACTTCTCTACTCTACCGTCTCTCAGCACATAGCGCTTGTCATCAGTCGTCAGTATATACAGTTAATGCAGTGTTTCTCAAACTTTTTTGTCAGGTGGCACACTTGAAATTATTAAACAAAATTCACGGCACCCCTATTATTATTATTATTGTTTATTATTTTGCTTTTTACGGTTAGTAAAGATATGAAAGATGAGAAGACTTTGAAAAAAATAAAAGTTTTTTATTAAAGTAAGTTTATTTCCAAACAACACAAAAGCNAATAAGTATGAGTAATAACCAATAAATCACCCGATTAGTTTCGATAAGTGACGATGCAGAATTGATTTTGGTGGTATTGGGTGTGATTTGGTCGACGAGATTCTTGAATATTCTTCCTCTAATTTTTTCTAATTGAACTTTCAGCCAATCTTTTTCCTTTGAAGTCTCTGTCGATGGCCGATAAGTTGTAATTGTATCCGAATGGATTGATGATATTTTGTCGAAATCATAAGAAATTTTCGTTTTTTCCGTCGAATCAACTGGTTTGTTTTCGGATATCTTCAGATTGTCTAGAATATCCTCTTGAGTTGTTATAATTGCTGTATTGGTTTTGTTCGAGTGACGAGTCAAAAGTCCATACAAATATTTCAAATACTTGTAACCATTAGGTGCCACATTCGATGATCTGTCAAATTTGGGTGGATCCTGCTTGGCACGGAACGGAGAAACTTTATCCGTTCTACTCTCTATTGGATCCAGGAGTCCTCTTTGAATTGGTAAAGCAAGTGTCAAAATTGTCGAAGAAAATAAACAGAAAATTGAAATAAAATTGCAGAGCAATAACCAGCGCTTTCTTTTCAAAGAATACATTTTTACAATAAAGCTTTTTTTATTATTATTATGGTATTGTTGAATTCTTTGTTATGGACTTAAAATGATTTCAATTTTTCTTTGTTTCCTTCTTTTGTATCGTTGTATAAAAGAAAAATTTTTTCCTCCCGAAAAATTGTATCATTACACATAATGGAGGCGTGTAACGTTTAATGGAGATGTTTTCGGTAGGAAAAACGTAGGAAAAATTTTTTATTAAATGTTTATGAATCGTAATCTTCAATATTCTTTCTGTTTTGACTCGTAAAAAGATTGCGCGACAGAGAATTTGAATTTTTGTATACAGTATACATGTATTGTAGGTCACGAGATAGAAACACACACCACTAGTGGGCGACATCAAAAATATATGGGATTTCATATATTCATAACAAAAGTTTGCAGTAATCTTGAAGCGGAGATCTAATGTTCCTTGCATCTGTTTCTTATACAGTGGGTGATCAGTTAACGAACATAATCCGTTCCAAGACTGTTCGCTATCCGAATTGTTTGTTAACCGATTATCGATTTACCACAGGTTTCTATGGGAATTTGATTAATTCGTTCTGGAGACCTCCAAAAAATAAAAAAAAATATAGACTATACTTTCTTACTACGTTTATTTATATGTAATAATAAAAATACATATATACACGGTCTTGAATTTTTATTAGTCATGTTTTTTCCGTTTGTGGGGG
>NW_019385474.1:38104-43733 GCF_000671375.1 Centruroides sculpturatus | reverse complement strand
AAAGTTTTTTATTAAAGTAAGTTTATTTCCAAACAACACAAAAGCATTCAAAACAAAAGTTATTATTATAAAGGTATCTTTTAATTATTTATTTAATTTAATACTTTAATTCAATTATTTTAAGTAATTTTAATTTAATTATTTAAAAATTTCGCGGCACCCTTGTGGCGTTCTTGAGGCACCCTAAGGTGCCGCGGCACCCGCTTTGAGAACCACTGAGTTAATGTAGTCTCATTGTCACGTGCAGTACAGAAACTAGTTGAGACGTGTTCGCATACCTTGAATACAACACTTTTGTACTGTACATCAAAACAAAAGCCAGAAATTGCTTAAATGCATCTGATGGCTTACGCGTGGCTCTTTAAAAAAAAAAAAAAAGCATCGTTTTAATAGAATTATTATGAATAAACAACAATAACCTAACCATTAAAATTTAAATATTGCTCTTTATATTATATAGTAATATATATATATATATATATATATTGTAAATAGACACGGCATTTGTTTATGCAATAAATGTTTTTTTTTCTTCAGTAAAAAATATACACACATTTTTTTAAGGGGTGCAAGAACTTATTTTCAGATTCAAGGGGTGCTGACCACTAAAAAGGTTAAGAACCGCTGCTGTAATGTTTAAATTTGTTACAGTTGAGAAAACTTCCATTTTTCTGAAGTGCAGTAAAGCGATGAGAGATTGCATTTGGTCAATATTAACTGTGCCAATTTTTATGGAAATAGGGTGACAAGATGGAATAATTTTGTGGCAATTTTACTACAAGCGAGAGTACTTACACTATATGAATTTTATCAATTATACGTCATTTTTTTCCTGGAAAAAAGCATTTTTACAAATGCAAAGCCAATCGATATTGCGCCATAATAAAGGAAAAAGAAAGTAAAGTATATCATTTAAAAGCAGAGTAGAATTATTAAATATTAAATTATTACACATTGTTGTTATATACTGATTTTAATTCATATTTAAGATGGAGTAATGTTTAATATGTTTCTGATAACTTTTTAACAATCATTACGAAATTATACAGGGTGTTTATAATTGAATGGTGCGGTTTTAAAAAATTAATAATAAATCTATTTATTACTTTATATGGGCAACCCTTACAGCATAAGCAACGTCAACTGTCCAAGTTTTTTATGCATTAATCACAATCCTTCAATATGTGCACCCATGGTCACGCGACACACACCTACACGGTAATCAAATTCTTCCCATACGCGATGCAGCATGTCCTCCATGATGATATGCGTGACAAGCGCATAAAAAACTTGGACAGTTGCCGCTGCTTATGCTGTAAAGTTTGCCCATATAAGGTAATAAATAGATTTATTATTAATTTTTAGGTAAATTTTCTTTAGTAAAACTAACATTAGTTTTATAGGATTGGAAACACTACGGGCCCTGGAAAATTCCCAGACTCCCTCCTATTGACGGTTCTGCACGTGGTTTTAACACGTGGTTTATGCTATAAATTAAAATAGTTTATCTACTCGTATTCTAATCTTATTCCTATTTGTTGTAGAATGTATTACCGGAAACGTAACTAACGCAATATCTATCAAACTGTGGTCTGGGGACTCCTCGGAGCCCCAAGAGAGATGTTAATAAATGTATCACGTAGTGCCTATAAAGTTCGGTCCGAAAGAAAGACCTGTTCAGCGAGAAGTAAACACGTTTTGTACGAGTTTGCCGTATCACTTCGCGACGAAAACGTGCTTTTAAACAATGGTTAGGCTTGAACGCAGAGTCGGTATAATGTTTTTGCTTATAGCTTTTTTTTATATGGGTCGGCAACAAAACATTCTACATGTTTTACGAATGATTATCAAATACGTGTCTTTAAAAAGAAGAATTAAAGAAAATGCATAATGGTAAGCGTCTATAGTGTTATAAAACTGCAGAAAACCTACTGGTATTCCGATTAACACTATCAAACCCGGGATTGTCTTATAACCAAGTCTGTTTTAATCGGAAGAATAAAACAAACATGCTTTTAGTCGGAACACCAGTAGGTTTTCTGCATTTATATGATATAAAGTGTGCCACAGTGATTTAGTTACTAAATAATTGTAATTTTGCCAATTGAATTGTTGTAAAGAGATTGATATTGCTCTCAAACAGCGATGATGCCGATGATTTTGATATTGCTCGTACCGTACATTCCACAATTCAAAACTCTTGGAGAGAGTTGATTAAGAATGGATAAAAATCCAGAAATTTTCGCGTGTCAATTGCTTTTGTTATCAAATCTCTATTCGGTTTTAACTAATTTACATATAATAATGTTATTATTTCATTCTTAACAAAATATTCCGAGATATTTCATTGAAATCTATGCTAATCTATCCAGCGATCGACTGGATTAAATAATTACTATACCTAATAAATTTTATAATTTATAAATTTATATTGTAACTCAATTTTTTTACTTTTTCTTACTTTGTTAACAGTATTCACTCTGTTCTTTCCTTCTCAAAAGAATTTAGCTTCTCTTCCTACTTTAGAACGTTCTTTCCTCTCTCTCTCTTTCTCTCTATCTACGTCTATCATTCGAAGTTCACTCGAAATATACTAGAAACAAAGGAATTCTGCCACGTCACACTTGTTAACTACACCTGGGGAGATATACCATTTAGGTGATTTAGAGCAAGAAAATTTTTGAAGTGAAAGTTAAGTTGAATGNCTTCATGCATTTAATATCCAGAGGAGTCAGCCAGTGACCAGGAGAAACGAAGTAGACGCAGCAGTGAGCTCTTGTATCCGTTACGGTCTTCTTACGAGCTACACATTCTTCTTCCAAATACTTTTCATATTGCTCGTGTATATTTATTATATTTTAGAATAGGGAGCCAACAGTTTTCGTTGTTAATTTGATGGCCGGATGTGTCTGTAACTGTAAGATTAAACCGAGAAACGTTTGAATCAAACCGAACTCTCTTCTTCTCCAGATGGCTAATGCATTTAATTTCTGTTCTTTTTCGTAAACCTCACTTCTTTGCAATTCTCGTGTATGCGTGTCTGTTGACGTCTATTTCGTTTAATACTTCTGAATCAGGTAATAATTAAATCGTTTTTTCAAGATACAAACTTTAAAAAGAGAGTTAAGCAGAGTACACTAGCCTAAGGCTAATTTTCCAACTAGAAGAATATTAAATTCATCATCCCTCTTCAGACATTTCTTCAAAATTTACTCTCGAAGAGTGTCCAGAGCCGGCCCTACCATAGGGCGAACGGAGCGTCCGCAGTAGGCGCAAAGTCCAAGGGGGCGCCTCAGTGGTAAAGAAAATTAAAGGGTATAAATTAGAGGCAACCAAGGGGGGGAGCCATAATAGGATCTCGCTCCATCCTAAAACTTGCCTCGGGCCAGCACTGCGTGTCCATACCTTTTTCTGTCTGAAGACACTTTTCTGTCTTCAAATAACTCCCCTGAGTCCTTTCGGTTGATATTTCCCACATAATTTCTATGGAATTCTGTCACCAAATTCGAAAATAGTGCTGAGCCAAATTCACATGGGTTCGATGGCGCCAATTCTGTATTTGTTCGACTGCCAATCTTTCCCACAATATTAATTTCAATAAATTATTTTGCGACAATTTATTTCTTAATAAGTAAAATATAATTTATTTTAAAAATTCACAAATGACTTATGTAACTTCCCTGGCTTTGGTGAAATTTTATTTAAAAACTTTTTATAATAGATGGCGCCACCAAAATTTTGAATTTTGCCGGCAAAGTTCAGCAATTTATTGTTGGTATATTTAATTTAAAAATTGTGGTGTTTTGCAGGAATCTAATTAAATTCATGTGTCGCATAGGGGGACCTCTTTACTTTGTAGAAAGTTTCTTTTTCGAAGAAACTTTCCTACACTAGATGGATGGCAGAGAAGGTCGGTTAATTCCTTATATGTGTTTGTGGTGTTTCTCCGCGTCCTTAACATGGTCCTTTATCTGGTAAATTAGTAGTACGTCAACTCGAAACCACCGTCCTTCCCGCTTTCACCAGCAAATTCACCTGTATACCAGATTTATTGACGATATTTTTATAATTTGTCGGGATAAATCCGTCATTCTGGATTTCTTACAGACGATCAACTACGACCCCGACCTTTTCGGCCTAAAACTCCCTCTTGAACAGGGCAACGCCCCCCTCAGTTCATTTCCTGGACCTCCGGATCACCAACAAACTGGGACGCCTGTCTACTCAGGTCTACAGGAAACCCATCCACCTCCCTACCTTTATCCCACGATCCTTTCACTTTCAAAATGGCAGCTTTCATAGCTTTAATACGAAGATCATTTTCCTATTCATCCAGCAAACAGGAGAGAGAGAAAGAGCTTCGTACTTTCACCTAATACGCCACACAGCATGACTATTCCCCGCACACTATTAGGGGATTAATCCGCAATCTTTCCGACACCGCTTCCATCCAGCTAAATAAACTCTTTCCAGAAGAAACTAAGTTCAAGACCATCACCTACAACAAGTCCCTTGCCACACTTTACAAAGAAATTAAATGGGGAAACAACTGTCGTTTGTCATTCCGCAGAAGTCTAGCTATGGCGTCTCTCCTCCACAACATCACAAACTGTCTCAACAAGTACCACTTGCCAGGCATCTACAGTATCCCCATCATTGACCATCGTTAGAACCCCATTTACAATACATAGATGCTACGTCTCGCCCGTTACATATCCGTTTAAAAGAACATCAAAAAAGGTTTAACCAACATGGCTGCCTATGCATCCAGGTAGATTTCCACGATACGCACCTCTTACATAACGAATCCAAACCATATGTCCATAATCATCTTGAACAAGAGGAAATTTACAAGACCATCCGCCATAACTCAGCAATAAACTATCGCGACGTTGACTCATCTACTGCCTTGGAAGTCTTTCTACGAAATATGAACGCCCTCAACTCCTCTCTTCTTACGTCATACACCCCCTTCCCCCTATACACGTGTTCGGCAATCCCCAGTGTTTTTCTCAGTAGTTTGTTGCCTGAAGATGCCCGTTTAACACGGGCGAAAACGTTCGCTTAGTTTATAATTTTGTCGCTGGTTTGTTAGGTTTTTCCAGTGTTTATTATCTAGTTTTAACCAGTTGTTAACTAGAGATTCTCTGTGCAAAAATATTGCTTTGCTTAGATATATTATATTTGTGATTCTTCTTTTTGCAAGGGTAACAAGAGAAGTTCCCTGCAAAATGCAAGTTGCGTCTTGTCTGTGTTGTAAACTGCAAATGTATGCTAAAGTTTGTCCAATAATAGTAGTATGCGCCTTCATAATTTAGCAGAACACCAGTTAAAAACCATTGGTCTAGATCAGTGATTCTCAAACTTTTTCGATCCACCGCCCCCTTTGTTCCATAAAGTTATACCCAACTCCCCCTAACCCATTTTCTCTTGTATGAGAAAAGGATTGGAAATATTCTTAGGAAAACTTTTCTATGAATCTCACACTTTGTGCCCTTACTGTACATTGTTCTCATCATCTGGAAACCATTAAATGCAATGTTTCCTCTTATCAGCCCCAATTTTGCCTTTGGTCACCGTTCAATACCCTGCCTCTATCATAGATCTATTCATCGCGCCAGAAGGGGGC
>NW_019385474.1:22760-37480 GCF_000671375.1 Centruroides sculpturatus | reverse complement strand
CTATGTAGTTGGATACGACAGACATTACATTTTCTAATTGCATAGCTTTTGCACATAGATTTTCTTGATGGATGATGCGATGAGATATAAATAATTTAGAAAAATTCTGTTCTCCCATTTTTTGTTTGAATAAGGAAATGACTCCCTTATTTTTTCCTGTCATTGCTGCCACAACACTTCAGAAAATAATATTCAATTTAAACTAGACGAATTACATCGAAAAATATTTATTTATAATTTCTTCTAAACATCTCGCGGGCCGGGGGTTGCCCACCATTGGTCTAGATCAGTGATTACCAAACTGCTTTGAGCCACCGTCCCTTGGTTCCCTAAACGTATATCCAATGCTTCTTAACCTATTTTTGTGTGTGTGAGAAAGACTTTTAAATAATTCATAGAAAAGTTTTTCTAAGAATTCACATTTTTTGTCATTACTGTACATTGTTCTGCACATTTAGAAAGCATTAAACACAGTTTTCTTCTTACCAATTTTAACAGAGGAAAAGAAAAGGTTGTCAGTGACTCCAATCCTCACCTAAGGTTACCATTTAGTACCCCACTTCTTTTCGTCCCTCCTACATTTACTCATCGTCCACTTTGTAAACCACTGGTCTAGACCCTGAATGAGTATTAATCTCAATTTCTTTCATACCATGGCACATTTGCAATGTCAGCCATTTTACCTGATCCCAGAAGTAAAAATAGTGCATTTATATTTATCATAGGCTCAATTTTGGGACCTCTGAACTTGCTGCCTCTAACTGGTTCTGGTATTGTTTATTGAAATTCTGTGATAACTTGAGCTAATTTACAATAAATGTAATTTATACCATAAAGAATTTCTTACTTTTCAAATAGTATCTGTGATAAAATTTATTAAAATCTTTCAACTTATCCAACAAATAAGTTTAAGTAAATAAAAGTTTAACAGATTTAACATCAATAATTTACATATATATATAACATATGAATAAAATATAATATTACAACTTTCTAATAAAATAGTTTTATAACAGAAATTGTCCACCAAAAATGTTTAAAATTCAAATGTTTAACATAAAATAGATACATTAAAGAATATCTATACATATAACAAATTTTATATATTGAAGACAAAATTAATTTTGATAGTTTATATGTCAAGATCCTGATATTAAATATTTGTTTAGAAAATTATTGGTCCTTTCAGTATGTACATTTAAGAATTACACTCACATCTTTGGTAAAATAAGTGTAAACATAGTAGGATATTTACATTAATTGACCATTGATGTATTGATGTGGTTTTTTTGCTTCAAACGTTCTAACATCACCAGGCACAGTTCTTCCAAATTGTATTGGTGATGCCATCCCCAGTCTGCCCGGGCATTGCTGTCATCAAAGATCTGTGGCCAGCTGTCAGCTATAATTAATTTTTGTAGAAATGACATTGTTAATTAACAATTTATTTGTAGAGAAAATTAAAAGTAATAATAAATATAAAAGTTAATGGTACAAAAAAAAATATACAAATATACTCTTTAAATATTTAATTTTTTAAAACTATAACCGAGAACTTTTCATTAAAGTGTCCCTATGTTATGTCATATTAGGTCGCATGATCATATAAAGATTGCCAAGTGCATGGCAGTTGTTTTTTGTCTTTAAAATTTTCCAGTGACTTTTTTGTCAGATTTAAATATTTCTAATGCTTCTAGAATCTTGGTGGAGTCAGCAGTCTAGAATCTTGGTGTCTTGTCGAGGAAGGTGTGTGCTTCTCTATCCATTGCATATATTGCTAGGGCAGTGTTTTGTTTCTTTTTGTCAATATCATGTTTGTGTGTTCATCTAGTTTTATTTTAAGTGACCTTGTGGTGGAACCGATATTTTAAAGTTCGTAGCCAAATCTTTCAAATAAATTTTATATACCCCAATACCATAAGTTTATTAGTCTTAGCTTTTCCATTCCTAAGGATGTTAAAGATGGTAGAATTGCACCTGAAAGTTAATTTGGTCTCTTAGATTTGCTACTTCTTTATACAGTGGTAGCATATTGTGCTTATTTTTTAGAATGATATGGCTTGTGTTTGTATGTTGATTGTATTGGTTTTCATCTTTAGGGTCCAAGTTATGAGTGTTGTTGGAAATTGTACTAGCTAAATTCCTGATAAAGTTCTTGCAGTAACCATGTGCTGTGGCTATTCAAATCAGATAAGTAAACTAGCATACATACCCATATTTATACCAGCAAGCTCCCACAACCCTTACATACATATATATATATATATAAAGGGATCATTGGAGCTTGCTGATATAAATACAGTCGCTCAAAAATAAGACTAGCTGAACACAAACATGATATTGATAAAAATAAACAAAACACTGCCATAGCAATGTATGCAACTGATGAAGAATTGCATGCCTTCCTTGACAAGGCTACCATCATCAAGAGAGCAAAACACACAGACTCCATCCAGATGCTAGAAGAATTAGAAATATTTAAGTTTGACAAAAAGAGCCACTGCATGAATTTTAAAGTTGAAAAACAACTATCATACATCTATGGGGTTTCGACGATTAATTCCTCCCAAATGGAGAAGATTACACAAATTATTTCTACAAATACAGTAGACCCCCTATAACACCTGTAGATAATTCCGTGTTATATGAATTCCATGTTGAACGAGTCAATTAGATTTTACAAATACATGAGCCGTTCACAGCCCGGCACACGTATTTGTAAAATCTAAGTGACTCGTTCAACATGGAATTCATATAACACGGAATTATCTACAGGTGTTATAGGGGGTCTACTGTAAATACATTTTAATTTAATTTAATACAAAATTAATTTTAGTTTCTCCTTAGTCTACTGTATTATCTTATTCTAAACACACAGTGTAGAAATTAATAAATTATCTTAGAAAAATGAGTGGTTTCTTAAAATCCAATCCTTTTAACAGTTCTGCATACAGCTTTTCCTCCAGGGGTAATTATTTGATCAGTATTCCAGCACTGCAAAGTTTTTTCATTTCATTAGTTGTGTCTCCAAGAAAAATATTGTAAACCAGCATAGCATGCATCTTGCATTTAACACTGCTCCAGGTCAATTTTCCAGCTTGGTGGAAAATTGGTGGTTTGCATCACCAAATTTGTTTTGAATGAAACTAATTTTTTGACAAAATTTTTTGGAAAAAATGTGTGGAAATTAATGAATTAAATATGGTACTAAGTCCATACAATATTCTACAGCCAATTACAAATCTAAATTACCTACTTATTTTCAGGTTCTATTTTCAAAATTACTTCTAATTATTACTCTTAGTATGAAATAGTTACCTGTAAGTCAGATAGCCTTGTTTAATTAATTCAAATGCCATAATAATTTGGTAATCCAGATTTCTGATTAATATTTCCTTATTTTAATAATAAAATCATGATGGTAATGCGTTGTGTTCTTGCTATTTTTTATTGTTATTTTTAGTTTTATTTAAATAAAATTGAACATAATAAAAACCATGTATTAAATAGAACAAGTTCAATTCTCACAATGTACCTAGTTAAGTGTCACAGAACTATGCAGCTGGGCTAAGTTCTTAGAATAAAAACTAAATTTTATCATCAAAATAATTTAACAATATTTACCAATATCTTGCCTTGAATCTGGTTTGTAAGTGATGGTGAAGTTAGGAATGTGCTTTTTTATGACATCAGCAATTTCTTCTGGAGTGAAACTTATGGCGTTAATATTATATGTCCTCATTCGAAGTGAAGATTCTGGTGCTTGCATTATCTCCACCAATGAACGGATACAATCGTCAATATAAATCATTGGTAATCTAGTATCTGGTTTCAAATAGCATTGAAAACTTCCCATTTCTATTGCATCGTGGAATATTTGTACTGCATAATCTAATAATGAAGTAAAAATTAGAAAAAAGCTGTTAAATACAAATAAATATTTCAGAAAATATGTTGCTCTCTAATAAACAAATGAACTCATTATTATTATGTAAAGGATTAAATTTAATGTAATTTTAAATGATATAATAAAAAAAATCCACTGATAAATGCAAAATTTTTATTTAAAGTAGCTTAAAAAAGTACAGTGGAACCTTGGTATACGTCTGCTTTAGAATACGTCCAATTCGGAATACGTCCTGTTTGGACAAAACAAATTTTGCTCGGTATACGACTTTTGTTCGGTATACGACTTAATTCAATTATACACGCCATCTATGAACAAGTAGCACTATCAGTGTACTAGACCAGACTAGATGTTCATGGTGCCACGGTTTATAACTTTGTTAAATTTCTTCTGATTTTAATTTGTAAGTAACATTTTATTATTTTTATTCATCATGAATTGCAAAAGGGCAACAGAAAAATAAAAAAATGACTAGAATCACAACGGAACTGAAAAAAGAGATTGTTGAGAAATATGAAGGTGGCACGCTGTTCGAGATTTAACTGTTGCATTCCGTATTCCGAGAACGACGATATCGACAATCGTGAAAAATAAAGACATTATTAAATTTGCTAACATTGCGAAAGGGGTTAAATCAATTTCTAAACAGAGATCGAAGACATTAGATCATGTCGGGAAATTGCTTTTGCTTTGGATAACTGAAAAACAGTGTGCCGGCGACAGTGTATCGGAATAAATTATTTGTGAGAAAGTTAAAAGGATACATGCTAATCTCATGAAAAATCAAGCAGAAACTAGCGAGGAAAGCGAGGTGTTTAAAGCCAGCCATTTTTTTTACATGAGAACGGATTAATCATTTTTACATTACTTCTTATGGAAAAGGTTGGTTTGGTATACGTCCTATTCGGTGTAAGTCCAAACACCGGGAACGGATTAAGGTCGTATACCGAGGTTCTACTGTATTGTTAAACATATGCTTGTATTGATGAAGAAAGTAATTGCTCTATAGAACTGTATTTCCCAAACTGGAGTACACAAAATCTGTAATAATTTCCAAATGCAATTTTAAATTTAAATAAGTTTATACTAAGTAGTTCAAAACTTTCTACAGCCAAGTCCATAAAATCTGCTAACTTTGATCTCAACCTTCACAAATTTTATAAAAAAAATATTAGTCACTTTAACATCTATTGACTAATTTTTTGTACATATTATTAAAATAAATTTAGCACTTTAATTTTTAATTAATTATTCACAATGTAATAATTATTAAGCATCCATTTAAAACAATTTGACAAAATTCTTAAACACTTACATCCTTTAACTATTTTCAATTTATATAAAATTTTCTTTTTTCCATTAAAAGACTACACAGACTAGTACAAGATTGAAAATCATGCCTTAGAATATAATCATTTTCAATATTTAGTTTAAGTGGTATTTTATAGATAAAATGAATGTTGCAATTAAAATTTTCATTTTAACTTAAGAAAGTAATGTCAAGCTCAGTCAAATATAAACCTAAATTGCAATATTCTTTAACAGTATGGTTTCTTTAAAACAAATAATTGTGGATTCTTTAAACTTAGGCAGCTTGTTCCTTTCCTTTCAGTTCTTTTCTTCAAAATTCATTTATTTCATTTAACTAATATCTGGAACAGACTAACAAACTCTCTAACGATGAGGATATTTCTTACTAACCAAAAAGGTATGTAAGGATAGGAGGCTTTAAAAAAAAGTGTAGCGAGAATGCTTTTATCTTCCTGGTGTTTAACCAAAAATGTGTGAATCCTCTGCATCTAGAGACAGAGGAAAAGAATATGAAGATATGGGAGACAATGAATCTGATCCCATTAGCAACCTGGTCCTCAGATAAAGTGAATTCATTCCTTGAGGTATTACACACAGTCAATTCTTAGTGGTAAATTAAATATTTCTATACCAACATTCAAAAACAGGGCATACTCAAATTAAAATCACAAAAAAGTTCTAATATCCAGCAGATTAAAAGAAATGTGCTAACATTTTTGCCTGTGTTGAATGGACATCATACTTAGCACTTATTTCTTTTACTCTGCTGGATATTAGGTTTTTAGTGATTTTAATTAAATATTTCTTGTCAGAATAAAATTACAACCTTAATATATGATTACAAGACCAGACAAAGATATAACTTCTGAACATGTACTGGACAGGCATGCTGGTAAGAACTTAGGAAGTGTACCTATTGTTTATTGACATCAAGTATATCTGACTTTCATAGATTGCATTTACTATCTTTCCTTACATCCTTTTCCTTCTTTTAGGTTAAGTTAGTTATGTATTAAACTAAACTTAACCTAAGGTAATAATTGTCTTTTGTGTATTCATCTGAACAATAAATCATTATTACCATTAGAGATTTCACTATAAAGAATTGTATTGATCAAGTTTAGTGATTAAAAGTATAATTTTGTTGATCAAATTGATTATTGTCTCTAATAAATATAAAAACAACAACAGTAAATACAATATATAAATTAAAATTTGTTATCATGGTAATGGTATGAGAGTTATGCTATCAAGATATGTGTTTAATATCTTTATCTTGTAACATCAAGCATAATGAAAAATACATAATGAAATGTACACTAATTAATGTACTCTTGTACATAATGAAAAATACACTAACCTGTAGTTCCTCCACCTGGAGGAGTGTCTGCAGAAATCACACCTGGAAACCTCAGGCAGCGAAAATCCAGTCCAAATCGATAGTTATAATACTGAAATATGATATTAATTATATATATAAATTTTTATTGATATTTCATTTTTAAAAACAAAATGTATCTTACTTTGAATATTTTATCCAAAGTAATTCATTGCTTCTTAGCAACGAATTACTTTGTATTTATGAATTTGTCACTGTCTCCATAATTTATACAAAATTTTTCTAAATTGAGTGTCAAAACCTCAGCATTAGATTCCCAAGATAAAACAATCTAAAATGTAGACAACTGTGAATTCCACTTTGTTAATGAGAGACTGATTGTGTTGAAGTAAACAACAGTCAGTCAGTCATTTCAAATAATTTTCCATTAGCTTTTTTTTATCCACTGATAACTGTTTAATTAAGTGGATGATATTATTTATTGTTAAAAAGAAAATTTCAGTGGAAAAGCAGAACTGCCAGAATCAAGGTATAAAAGTTAAATGGCATAGAAATGTGTGCTTCGAGGAGATTTTAGCCTTCAAAATTTCCCTTTCAATTGTAATATTAAAAGAAATTTCACACACTAAATGGTCAATTTTACCACATTGACTAATTGATCAAATTACATTGTTATTTTGCAGCTATTATTGATTTATGGAAACAACATTTAAACACTTAACACCTGATATCTAATAAAGCAGTATTAACATTTTTGTTTCTCATCTGATTATATTTAATCCTAGAGTTTTGACTCTTAATTTACAAATATCTTATGTAAATACTGTATATAATCAGTTTTTGAATATAATCATAATTAGCAAATATATGCATATATTTAAAAAATAACACAATGTTATTCCCAAACTGAGTGTTAAATGAAGGAAGTTAATGACTCTCATATGACTGCTTTCAGCATTCAATTTTGAATTCTGAATACTAGAACCAATACTAAAAGTATGTTTCTGTTTACTATCTAGTTCTTATGAATTATTACAAATTACATATTAGAAGGCTAAATAAAAACAATTTTGTTTTTATCTTATTTTAATCTAACAAAACAAATTATAAAATTTCTGGTTACTTTCCGTATTAAAAGTGAAATTAAAAATATCATTTTTTTATCCGAATTGCATGTCTATAAAACAATAAATGGGTTAAACATTTTGCTGATTGGATTGTTAATATTTACTTTATTATTGGATTTTATCAAACTGTTAACAAATAAAATCTCTCAAATCTCAAATAATGGTTTCCAACTTGGGATTCAATCTAAACTGATATCCAAAAGTGTGATACTCTGATATTGCATTTTTTTGAGTGTGAAGTGTATATGACACACACAGCTGATGCCAGCAAATTATATAAATCATAGTAAATAATCAGTTATCAGGAATTTTCCAACGCTCCTAGAAGTGTTACAAAATTCCTGATAACCAATACTAGAAGTATGTTGCAATATTCTAGTATATTATAAAATCCAAGTTGGTAATAAACACTAGCAATTTAAATTACATTGTAAATAATTTATAAATCACAAGGATTTAAATTTAATTTTAAATAATGGTTAAAGTCATATATAAATTAACTACTATTTAATTCAGGAAAGTCACAAATCACACAAACACACACAGTTAATAATAATGAAAAATTAAAATATAACAATTTATGTTAGTACTTTTTAGTATAAAGTATTTGTTATTGTAATGTTCTGAATATGGTCACTCTTTGGCATTGTATTGAGAGAGTTCACTTAATTTACTACCTTAAAGCAATGTATCTACCATGTTGAGAATTCCATAAAATCATAAAACTGTTTGGATAACTGTCAGTTTTCTATAGGCATATTGTTCAAGCTTTTCAGTAAACTATGGAATTAATTTTTCCAAATTTACATCTCACTCATAAAACTACAATTATTATTTTATGCTATCTGAATCCAAATTCATTAATAATGCTAATTTTTGCATTTACTAAACTCGTTTGTCTGATAAGATTCAGATAGATATACTGAAACAAACATTCAGTAGTTCAACAGCAATGAAGCAATATTCAACTTTGCAAAAAAGATATGTAATACTGATTTGGCATATTGAGTGTAACTTCAACCTGTCAATAGATAATGTCAAGTTTGCAATGACAATATAAACTTGATGGGTCAAGCAGTCTTTTGGATAATCCAGGAATTTGTTTGCATTTTGGATAAATCAAGCATTACACCTTATACTTTCAAAAATAATAAATGCAATTATTGTAATTGAAGGTATATTAACTTACTAAAAATCTAATTTCATGGTGCTACAATTGATAGATGTAGTGATTTCCAGTTACATGGAAAGTATGTATAATATTGCATCTTTTTTCAAAACTTTTGGATAATCATGTTTCATTTGTCAGATAATCAAGTTTCCACTGTATGCTGATATAGTGGAACTTGTTAAACAATTAATTCATTGATAACTTTATTATTGTTTACTCTTTTCTTTGGGAAAGAGTAAATGATACTAAGAGAACCTTTTAATCAAGTCCATCATGAAAATCTGACATATCCAGGGCAGTCTATCTCCAAAATTTATGGATTTATTTATTTTCAATACAAATTACACTGTTAAGATTAATTTTAAAAAATCAGCTCAAGTTCCTTATATTTACCACTCTGGCTGTGTTAACAAAGGATGCATGCAATTTTATATATATATATAATTTNTCTATGGCTCTGGGTGACCCGGGATCGAATCCGGACGAGTCAAGGAATCCCCAGGAATTTTTCGGATATGCCGGGCCCGGTCGCTCCATTGTGGGCATGGCCGAATTCATAATGGGTCTGTTTTAAGAGGTCCTCCTAGCGCCCACAGGGCGGAAAAAACCAGATCTATTTACAAGGTGTATAAACTTTGCAAGTGCCTACAATCGGCGGCACACGCCCGTGATGGCGGAAGTGCGAAACAACCGTTATTAACGAAAGCACTCCACATCTTTATGATCCTTTCTCCTCGATTGTGGGCCTGATCAAATTTGTGATTTTTCTAAAGAGCGGAGAGTAAAAACCCTTATGGTTTCAACTAGATCGGAAATAAGGGTCTGAATAACGAGGATCCACTGAATAAACGAAAAACATCGACTCCATAACGGGCATGGAAAAGGAGTAAGAATGTGCAGGGAGGAACGAATTTAAAAAATAAAATAGTATGGTATAAAATGATTTTAAACATAAATTATAATTACTTCAAAAAATATAATTTAGTTAATTATATATATAATTAATTAAAATTAATTCAGAAAATATGTAACATATTGGAATATGGCAGAGAAATGATTCAAGTTCCTTACCTCTAAATCAAATGAACAAATTGAATAGCGTGATGACAATTTTACGTCATATCTGGTCAAGGAGAACATGCGGAAACTCCACGTGTTTGCCATCAACCAATCAAATAGCTCCATTTTGGAGGTGTGTCAAATGGTTCGATTACTAGCAAGAAAACATTTTTTTCTTTTTTCTTTTTCTTTTTAACAAGCTTAAAATTTTTGCTGATTTCATTATTTTACGTATTTAAAAAAATAATATATTTATATACTTAAATACTTATTTACATCATCATTACTGTTGTTATTTTAGTAAATACATAAAATGAAACAGCTAAAATGCATTTAAGTTGTTATTACATAATCAGAAAAATAACATTTGCTTATTAACATGTACTGTACATGATGACAGAAAACAAATAAACTATAATTCATAAGAACAAAACAAAGAATGCATGAAATAACCAGACTATAATTTTTTTATTTAAATGTTAAATTTACATCTGTAACAGTGTCATTATGTTACATGCTGCTTTATTTAAAATATCATTTAATATATACAAACTAATTAAACTGTGTAATATGTTATGCTTTAAAAAATAATAATAAAATTTCTCTAGAAATTTTAATCTTCAGAAAGTTTCATAAGTTCATAAACTAACAGAACTGTTTTATTAGTTTGCTCATATAAGACTATTTTATAATTTTAATCTTTTATTTGAGAATATGAAAGTACTTTTGGTAATCATAAAAATACAATACATATTCTACAAATAAAAATTTAAGTCAATGTTTGATGGAATAGTTTCAAGTTAATAGAAATATTTAGAAATTTTTCACTAATTTATGAAGAAATAAAATAAAGAAAAATTGTTTAATGCAAATTACTCTCACTTTGTATAGTTTAACAAAAACTAACCTTTATTATGTATGTATGTATGTATGTATGTATGAAAATCAATATTAAATTTAAATTTTCTATTAATGAAAATTGTTTAAATAACTACTTAAATTGCATATTTTCAACTAAAATGCTCTTTTATTAATTTAAACAAAATGCTTTAGTCATATCAGAAATTTTGAAAAATTAGCAAACAAATTGAAATTCNAAATAAAAGTAAATGTGTTAGAAATATTCAAGTTGTGACCTTCAATAAAAAATAAAAAATATATAAAATGTCAACATTTTATATATATTCCGTCGAATTTTTATATATAGAATTTGTCTGCCGTTGCCCCTCTATATTTCCTTAACGCCCCCCAGTTCTCTTTGAGCCTTCTACTGCCCTCCTGAAAGCCTCCAGCGCCCACAACGGGACGTTATCGCTCACTTTGAGAAACGCTGTTTTAAAGTAACAAAACGAATTGCTTTAGTATCAATGGTGTGTGTCAGCATCATAAGCACTCCCATCTGGATAATCTGGATATACCTCTCAAATTAATGTGTTATTCATAATTTGATCATAAGTGAATATAAATTTACAATCAAATAAAATATAAATTTTTATTTTTCCTACCTTAGTGATTTTGCTAATCCAGTCCCAAGTTGTCCAAGACTTCCTAAAAAAGTATTAAATATTTAATTTAATAATGTAATATAAAACATTAAACATAAAACACAGAATTCACAGAAGACATTAATTTCCATTTGGTTGTTTATTTCATTTTATTTGTAATTTATTCTTACCTTGTATCAAGAGAGAGAAAGATTGATGAATTTAATGTGATATTGGGAACGGGTTGACAAGTGACAAAAAAATTGGGAACTCATATTTGATACTATCTAGAAATCTTAATTAATTGCAATTACTTTGTAGTTCCGATGAAACAGAGAATGATTTATTTAGCTGCATTACACGCTATGGTATTTCATCTTGTAATGAAACTTAAAACATTCGAAATATTTACTAGAATGTTATTGAGAAATTGTTTATCTGGACTATTGTACCTAGACATATTTCAATTCTTTGTTGATAAATTTGTAATTAAATAAAGCAATAACCGATATATTTCAGAAAAAAAAACTATTAGTTTTACAAGTGAAATTAATTATTTGACCAGAACAAAAATAGTTATAAAGAAAGACTACATAATCTAGTTAAAGTTCCATTTGGGAGGGGGAAAAAACATCACAATATTCTGTACAAATTAATTTTTTATTTTTAATGGATTCACAAATCCAAAATATAGCAAGTGATAAAAATTCTCTTTTAAATTTAAAATCCAATTCATTGAGATTTGATTTAAACATTATAAATTTAGATTTTCCACAAAATTCCAGTAGATATTTAATCAACAGGATACTAATCAATACCATACTTTGAGTGAAAGAAATAAAATAAACATAAGAAAATAAATTTTATATCATCATTACTGTTGTTATTTTAGTAAATACATAAAATGAAACAGCTAAAATGCATTTAAGTTGTTATTACATAATCAGAAAAATAACATTTGCTTATTAACATGTACTGTACATGATGACAGAAAACAAATAAACTATAATTCATAAGAACAAAACAAAGAATGCATGAAATAACCAGACTATAATTTTTTTATTTAAATGTTAAATTTACATCTGTAACAGTGTCATTATGTTACATGTTGCTTTATTTAAAATATCATTTAATATATACAAACTAATTAAACTGTGTAATATGTTATGCTTTAAAAAATAATAATAAAATTTCTCTAGAAATTTTAATCTTCAGAAAGTTTCATAAGTTCATAAACTAACAGAACTGTTTTATTAGTTTGCTCATATAAGACTATTTTATAATTTTAATCTTTTATTTGAGAATATGAAAGTACTTTTGGTAATCATAAAAATACAATACATATTCTACAAATAAAAATTTAAGTCAATGTTTGATGGAATAGTTTCAAGTTAATAGAAATATTTAGAAATTTTTCACTAATTTATGAAGAAATAAAATAAAGAAAAATTGTTTAATGCAAATTACTCTCACTTTGTATAGTTTAACAAAAACTAACCTTTATTATGTATGTATGTATGTATGTATGTATGAAAATCAATATTAAATTTAAATTTTCTATTAATGAAAATTGTTTAAATAACTACTTAAATTGCATATTTTCAACTAAAATGCTCTTTTATTAATTTAAACAAAATGCTTTAGTCATATCAGAAATTTTGAAAAATTAGCAAACAAATTGAAATTCTGTAATGTATAAAAAAAAATAAAAATGGTTATAGATCAAATTATATAGATTAAATGTAGATTATGTATATCAAGACAAATATTTTACACTTTATTGAAATGTAGAATCCAAATATAATATTTTTGCTGTAAATTACTATATTTCTTCAATTAAACCCTGGATTGAAGTTCCAATCTTTGAATAAGTCCCAGGGAATAAAGTTATTGTTAAAAATAAATCCCAGGTTGAAAGCATGTTTCTCATGCTTTTCATCCTGGGATTTATAGCAAAAATATTATATGTATAATATAGTGTTGCACTGTATAGGATAATGTTTTTTTTTTTTTTACTCTTTCTGTCCTGTGAGCAATAAGAAGGCCTTTGTTCAAACCCATTGCTGATTTGGCCAGGCCCATAATGGGGCAGCTGAGTAATGAGGAATGTTGCCCAATATACAGGAACATTCTGGAAAATTCTTGGGAAATTTTTGTCCATCCAGGTGAAATGATGAGTTTGAACCAGAAGGTCATAGTCAACATCCTGATTCCAATAACATCAAAATAAACATGAATGAAATCATAACCAAATCAGAAGGTGCTGAATCAGGTTGACTATGAAAATAATAATTATTTTAACTCTTTTAGGACCAAGGATCAAATTTGGGAAAAAGAAATCCTATTAACTTTTTGGAAGATCCATCTCAGATCCATGTCAATACTCATCACCCATCTGATCAAATCCATAATGAGTACAATTAAAAGACCCTCTTGATGTTTACAGGTGAAAAAAAGTAAGCTGAAAAAAATACATATATATTAAAATTTAAATTACCTGTTATTAAAATTCTCGGATCTTCATCATTATTTCTGGGTACCTCATTGATTCCATTATAAGTTCGACATCCAAATGGATATTTTAAATATTTCTTAAAATGTAACAGTTTATTACTGTTGAAAGTAAAACCAAAAGACCCAGCCTTTTGAATTACACCAAACATGTTTATATTCAATCCTGGAAATTCTAAGAAAACAAACATATACTTATGTAAATATTGAACATCATACAACAATTTACGAAACAAAAATAAAAGTATTATCTAATTTGAAAATCAAATTATCGTAAATCTATGCATCATAGAAAAAAAAATTCCGGAAATCCTATAGATAAATAAAATCATTTCACTGGCTAAGCATTAGCTATTAAGAATTAAGTATTTAAGCTAGTTTTACATGAATTTTTAATACAAGGAAATAAAAATTGAACATGTAATTATTAAAGAATGTACATATGTATATTATATTTAAGTATAAAAATACAATTTCCATTTCTGTCAATGTATAATGTATTGCATTCCTTACCGGTTCTGACCTAATTGTCAAATATAGAACAATATTTCTTTTGTTCTATAAATTGTTGTTTTGCTGAAACAAATCTCAATCCTATTGTTCAGATTAAACTAACAAGTGTGCCAAAAACTATCATTTAAAAATAGTAATAAATATCAAATTTAGTTTTTGTATCATAAAAAAAAGACAGAAATATAATTATAAATTAATCTATTAAATATTTTAACAGTAATTTCTAATAGAATATGTATAAAATTATATATAAATATAATACATTTTATATTAAGTAGAATCCAAATATAATATTTTT
>NW_019385474.1:21056-21969 GCF_000671375.1 Centruroides sculpturatus | reverse complement strand
ATATATATAATTTATATATTTATATAATACATATATATAAATTTGGAAATATTTCTGATAAATATATATATAAATATATATCATATATATATGATCTATATATATTTATATACATTTATCAGAAATATTTCCAAATAAAAGTAAAATATAATAGCAGCTTTGACTAGTTTACATACCTCTCCTAAAAGCTCTGCATGAACTTTTGAAACACCATAAATTGTTCTAGGTCTTTGAATGCAGAGATCGGGTGTTGGATTTCTTGGAGAATCGGGACCAAAAGCTCCTATTGTACTAGGAACAAACAACTTAAGTTGGTATTGTTTCGAAAGCTCCATGACATTATGCAGTCCTTCTATATTTACTCTCATTGCCAAAGGAACATTTTGTTCTCCTATAGCACTCAATAGAGCACTGAAATGAACAAGCCAATCAATTTGATGATCTACCACAATTTCTTGAAGATTCTTAAAATCCAAAATATCAGCATAAATATAAGGACCTGCAACAAAAACATTAATTGAATATAATTCTATTTTAATTTACATGTATTAATTGATAATACATATATTAATTAATAGGCAATGATATTATCAGGTCAGTCCATAAGTTTGTGCACATTTTTATCTACAAAAAAAAGCAACAAAGATTTTAATTAAATCTTATTTCAATCTATAATGTATTCACCAATTTTGTACAATTTCTTGCCATCTTGATGGTAGCTTTTTAATCCCGTCTTTGTAAAATGATTTCGGTTTTGAATCAAAATATTCAGAAATAGCCTTTTTTACATTGTTCTCATCCTCAAAAGTTTTTCCTTTTAAAAAATTCTGCAAACTCCGAAAAAGATGATAATCACTGGGAGCAATATCTGGCAAATATGGTGGATGAGGTAAAATTTCCCAGTTGAAGCTTT
>NW_019385474.1:0-15591 GCF_000671375.1 Centruroides sculpturatus | reverse complement strand
TAAATTATTAAAAAATTAAAATTTAATTTATTACTTATATAATTTTTCTTGTATCGTCGTGTTATTATATCGCCATATATAATTAATATTAATACGTTATAATGTCGTAATATAAAAATTAGAAATAATCAAATAAAAGATTTCTCATTTTCTCTCGTTTAAAAATATTTTAATGCTCCATTGAATCGATGTTTTAGATGAAAATTCCCTAATATTTGTCAGAAAATTCCCTAAGAATCGGTTATATTTGTATGAATTTTCTTGTAAATTTTCTATACGAATTCATTTAAATTATTTTACAAAGAGAAATAATTTTTAAAGTAAAATAGTTTTCATTTCCATTATTAATTGATTCCAATCAGGAAACAACATAATTAATTCAATTAGCGCTAATTCGCCCTTTACCCTACAGAAGTTTGGATTCGTTTCCCAAAATGTCCAAGTGATGAGATGAGGAATTGATTATCAAAGGGTTACAGAAATATAATGCTTTGCAAATTCAGCCTAATTATTTTAAACATTTGAACTTCACACTTTGTTAAATTTCTTGCATTTTTAGCTCATATAAAGGGTGGCCCAAAATTCAGTTAACCTTTATATACAGTATTTATCATTACAGTAATTAATTAATGACTTACACTGACTACTATATAGGCTACTTCTATTTACATATTGTTTATTGTTTATATACTGTATACAGTATACACACAATAAACAATAAGTCGTACTCTAATTGTAAAGGCATGTAAAGGACTATGTATAAAAGTATATATATGGAGATGAAACACAAATTTTCAATGCCTTATTATCAAAATTATAACCTAGAATTAAGTATATGTCATCGTCTAGATGACCTATAGTTAATTCGTGTTATGATCTAGACGATAAAGTATTATATGACGGATTTTAAAGCTTTATTATCTAATCTTATTTATTTTATTTACATTTTTTTGTATATAAGATTTAATCTTGAATGTCCCGAGGTGCAATAATAAGATAAGAAAGTAGACTATATTATTACATCCATAAAATAATTTCGTATATATATATATTATTAATTTAAATCTTATCTTTTGTATGACGTAATGGTCTGTTTATCACACCTCTTCATAAGAGGAATGTTACGTAATTAAGTATTAGTTTGTTATTGTAATTTTGACCCTGATTTTGAACGCACTTGACCGTATTCATGTATCTTTTGCTGCATTCAATTGAATTTTTATTCTAATTTCATAATAAAAAAATGTCTTGCGGATCATTTTTGACCGATTACTTACCATTTGTTATATATAACAGCCGGAAAAGTAAAAAATTTCTTGTTTTTTTCTCAAGCAGCTGAGGGAATAAAACCACTGAACATCGGTAGTTTGTCACGGGTTCACGCATTATCAACTGACCACGTGGAGAATGTGGAGAATTTCTTCACTTTTTTGACACCTCCGTGTCTAAAAAAATGAAGAAATCCCGAAAAACTCCACGTGTGCATCCCGTTGACGAGGCTCGAACCCATGGACAAGGCATTCGGTGGTTGTTATCTACTCGGCCACCTCTTGAGACAGCCTGGTCCTCTCAAGAGAAGGTGTATAACGTAGATAATGCCATAAAAGGGAGTACTATATGTGTTGCATGGCCAACACACATAGTACAACAGAATATTATAGTGATACTCACAATGGAGATCTCATATAGACTAATTGTGTCTTAGAAATGGGCACATAACGATGAGTGGTTTGAATAATACATCATACAACCTCACTTCTATGAGGAAAGCGTAAAGTCATTTATTATTTAATATAAATAACAATTAACTTTTATTGCAAATGAACGTTTTGTAAATTTCTTTAAATATATTTGCTTACTGAAATTACTAATTATATTAAAAATACAAGTATTAGTCAATTTTTCTGTTTCAAAGGAAATATAAAGCGATATAAATATTAATTGTCATTGCATCATGTCCTGTAAATATTAATTACAAAGTGAAAGTGTAAGTATTGTATTATTATAACATTACACTTGTTTTATCAATATAATCTGTTGCACCAATTTCGCAAAATGAATGTATTGTACGCTTCCTGTTTTAATAAATATTTTTAATATAGAAACGGGAACACTTTACTTTAAAATAATAATAGGATTAATTTTTTTTAATTTCAATTATTTTTCTTTTTGCAGATATTTAAGAGAACCTCTTTCAAATCTCACTGTATACTTGGTCAGCTATCTTGATGAAGCCATTACCTCAGCGTACCATTCATTGGCAAGGTGTATTGATGGGGCCAGTATCCCCATCAATACACCTTGCCAATGATAGGTTTATTTTTAATTTTTTTCGAAAATATTATATATTAAATATTACTCGTTTTACTCGCAATAAAAATAATTTTTTATTCCTCTGTAGATGTAGGAAGTACCAAATGAGCGTAACTTTTCCAAGCATCGTCCTTTGTCACGCTCTATATTTTACGAATTATTTATCTTAAAAGTATAGTTGAGGTAGTCCTTACTTTAAATAAGAAAAAATATTGAAAATATATTTTTTTCTAGAAGAGTGTGAGTTCAACTATCGACTGAAACAGTCTATGACCTTTTTCTCTCCCTTTCTTTTGTCTTTCTGGGAAGAAATTAATATAATAAAACAAATACAGTACACACACACATATATATTTAAGGAATAAAATAAAATTTAAAAAATCAAGAGTTTCTTAAATGGAAATTTATTCAATAATCTTTATGTAGCTTAAGTAAGGAATTGAAAAGAAAAATGAGGAAGGAAAGTGAAGTGTTTAGTAATATTTTTGAGGAAGCAAAATCTCTTATGGAAACGTTTCCAATTATTAATAATTTTCAAGGATAAAATTGAAAATCAATTGCAAAAACTTAATTGTGTTTAATATTCTGCAGAAAAAGAAAATTAAAAAATCTAATATTACATTATGACAACTAAGTGTTGATGTTATGACAGCCACTTTCAATTATTTACAATTGTTATCAATGTGTTTAATAACTGATAATAGTCCATATCAGTTTACATAAATCTAACAGAATTTGGTATCAGTTATTTGCATAAAAATAATAATTTCTACGTAACAAATAGCTCTTTCTACCATGAAATTTTTTTCTCGAAAAAAATGTCATTAATTCATTAATTAAGTCATTAATTAAAATGAATTATTGCACCTATAAACTGCCTATAAACTGTAATTGAAACAATAAACAGATAAATTGCTTATTAATTAATAATGAAGGCTTGTGCATAGAATTTTTAAAAATTATTTTTTGTAATATAGTTTATTAATTTGACATTATAGGTGTATAGACTAACGCAATACGAGTACGTGCAATTAGTGAACGAGTAGCCTACATAAAACCACTAAAACACTGGCAGTTGGTTGTCAGTTTGTGCCTCCCCAATCGTACTGCCCAGAGGAGTTTTCCGGATTTTCTTTACTTTCTAACATCTAAATTGAGGCCACTTTCCCGTAGAAATTCCTCCCGGGAGGCATCCCTCTCTACACATCGTACAGTACATAATAAACACTATTGTAATTAATTAATGTTTTCTCGTCCTGTTTACGGTGAAACTACTTTATACATAAACTAAACAAGTTACAGCTTAAGGCCTCATACTTTTAATTATGTCTATCATCTTTCATGGAATTTATGTGTATTTAATTTAACACGTAACACGGTCATCACGGAGGCATAATGAAAAGAAAGCATTAATAAACTCAGGAAGGAAAGAATAAGAAAAAAGGAAAATGAATCAAATAAGTTTTATCAGAAAATTGTCATAATAGGCAGGAAGTTTGCACGAAAATTGATTAAAATATATTTATTATTAGATTAAATCGATAAACATTCTAATAAGTTATTGTTTCAGGACTTTAAACGTCCACTTTCTTTTAGATATTATTGTGTTGTTTTAATATTTATAATTAGTAGCCTATCTTATACACTTATCACCTACTTGCTGTTAAGTTAGAGATGACAGGTAAGTAAAAAGAAGAATAAATTTGAACGTCCGACTGTTTGACGTTAGGTCTATGAGTTTTATTGACGAAGCCCAGGACAAGATGATTAACCACCAGGTGGGCACTATTGTCACCATTAATCTGAAGTCCCTTCAGACCAAGTCGATCGGCCTTAAAAATACTAAATTGTCAACCTGGGACTTAGATGTTAAATTGAAAGGTGCCTAGTGGTACCGGTGAACTGATAGACCCAGTCATTCGCAGAGGAACCAAGAAAACACTTATTGTACTGATAATTTTTTGTATAGAACGCCAAATTTTAAAATGAACTCATTGTATTTCAATGGAATAAAACCGTCGATTTCGATAGATTCCTGCTAGTATTTAATTGTCGCGTAAGAACATAAGTATAATTTCCGCGATTCTTTGGCAATTTCAGAAACTGTTATTGCACATTTTTTACAAAACATAATCCTGAATCGATTATTTAAAACTCGTTGAGTATTGTAAAATATACTGCAATTTTTAAAATATTTAATTTAATAGCCGAGAGCGTTTATGATTGCTGGATGGCCGAATCGATCAAGGCATCAGCCTATCGCTCTGAGGATTATGGCGGTTGAAAACCAGGAATCTTTCATAGACATTCGTCCCGAATATGACGGACCACGAATACCTTTTGTTGTTTCGCTGCGTATACTCCACGCGTATTGCATCCGTTTAAAAATTCCTGCAGAACGCGTTCATATATTACGGGCGGAGTACACACGGTAGGACAAAAAAATAGCTGCATGTAATAGTAATTTACTTGGAAAGCAACATGGAGTCCTCCATAGTTCTGAGAGTTTCGTTTCATTACCCTTTATGTGGTTTTATAAATGAAAATTTAGAAGTTGCAAAAGTGCATATTAATGCACGCGGTGATGTGTAATCTCGAGTATTTTTTGAATCGTAGCCGACATTCTAATTTTTTTGTGGCTACTTTGAATGCTCTGTCGGCAAGACAATCTATTTTCTGATTTTACGATTGGGACCTCTTCTTTAACTATTGTCTCGCATATTTTAAGATAATAGATCTGTTCATCACGATACTATCGATAGCACGGGCGCTGC
Organism: Centruroides sculpturatus; assembly: GCF_000671375.1. Taxonomy (NCBI): domain Eukaryota; kingdom Metazoa; phylum Arthropoda; class Arachnida; order Scorpiones; family Buthidae; genus Centruroides; species Centruroides sculpturatus. Next base: position 10,504 of record NW_019385474.1, on the reverse strand, counting down.
CATCTTTTTCTTCCTTTCACCGTCGTACCCAAATGCCCAAGATCTATAAAAATAGATCTGGACACGTAGTGCCGTAATTAGGCAGGTGAAACAGGTGCACCCACACAGGGCCCACTTAGAAGGGGAGCCCAAAATGCATGTATTTCTTTTATTATTTTCCCAAACCTAATTAATTAAGGGGCCTAATTGCAAATTTTTGCACAGGGCACAAGAATAGCTAGTTACGGCACTGTGGACACGATCCCGACCTATTTATAATCCTTTGCGGCAGCGGCCATTTTAGGGTTTATCAATACAGTGGAACCTCGATTATCCGACTCAATTGGGGACTGGAGTTGGTCGGATAATTGAAAAGTCGGATAACCGAAAAATATGAAAAAATCCATTACTAGTGTAGTATATTATTATATCCCATGTAATTAGTATATTAGTATACTGCTATTAACCTACTTCGCGATGAAGTTTCATCGATGTTAAGCCTAACAAAAATTTTTTAAAATAATAATCGTCGCTATTGTATCGTTAAAAATTAGAAAATTAAGCCTCGTTTAAATACTGGCTCCCTTTCATGGTCGATCCAGTGTTGCCAGCTAAAACACGTAAAAATAATATTAAAGTAGCCAAGACATAGCCAAATATTGTAGCGCCACATCACTAGCGGACATTTGAAATTTGCCTACTAGGACGGTCGGTTAATCGGGGGTCGGATTATCGAGGCTCTACTGTAGATTATACGCTAAGCGAAGTTCCTCGGTTATATTTAAGTGCTAAAAATGTAAAATGATGAGTTATTGTAAAAGTAATTCTTCGGATGTTAGATTACGGTATTTAGATTTCCTGCAGATAATCAAATAAAAGTAAGATGGTACAGAACTGCAGACGGGATAAATGACAGCGAACTGAACATTCTAAACTGGGTACAATTGTAGATGCGAATATCACTGTTGGGATTTTAAATTAAATTGATATAGTAGCCAAAGAGCTAATACGGTATTGTGACATGTTGCTTTTTAAATAAGTTTTGATTAATTTTAATGTCGGAGAGATATGCCGAATATTTGATTCTGATATATTCTGTTACAATTTTTATCAGATGACGCGAAAAGATATGCAGGTGTTAAGGGCATAAAAAGTGTACATAATTGTCGAAAGGATTCAAATTTAATAATGAATTGATTAATTATTAAATCCAATTTTTTTTTGTACAAATGTTTTTACAAGTTTTTATTTTGCCTTTCTAACTTGGCGCCCTCATGATTTTTACCCCTTTGCTCCAACTGCTGTATACTGCCTCTAGGTGTAGTGTATATGTCGCGGCAATGGGCGTAAATAAGGTAAAATGTGATTGGATAATATTTTGGCCGCCTTTTCGTTAGTCTGACCAATTTTTGTATGTTCGTGCTATCAACGGAATAAAGCCTACTTGGACTCATTCCTGTGTGTTTTGTTGTTTTCTTACCCCAGATTTAACAGTTTCTTTGACTGTTATATTATTACACCACTTTAAAAAATTCATAGGTGATAAAACTAATGCAACTAATTTGATTAGTTTTAATCAAGATAGCAAAAGATAAGAATACTCTTTATTTTAAACCATTTTGATCAAGTTACATAAACTTATGATTGCATAATCATTCGAAATTATTATTAGACTGACGTCTCACTGGTTTTATCACTTTTATGTAAATTTAGTTTAGTATAAAACTAACTGCTCGTACAAATTTGTTTAAAACGTGCACTATTTAAAAAGACCCAAAATGGCTGTTCCATAAGTAAGGTAACGTTCGTGACCAGATCTATTGCCGACCGAATGACCGAGCGATCAAGGTGGCAGTCTATGGCTCTGGGTGACCCGGGATCGAATCCGGACGAGTCAAGGAATCCCCAGGAATTTTTCGGGGGGTGGTCCGTTCGGATATGCCGGGCCCGGTCGCTCCATTGTGGGCATGGCCGAATTCATAATGGGTCTGTTTTAAGAGGTCCTCCTAGTGCCCACAGGGCGGAAAAAACCAGATCTATTTACAAGGTGTATAAACTTTGCAAGTGCCTACAATCAGCGGCGCACGCCCGTGATGACGGAAGTGCGAAACAACCGTTATTAACGAAAGCACTCCACATCTTTATGATCCTTTCTCCTCGATTGTGGGCCTGATCAAATTTGTGATTTTTCTAAAGAGCGGAGAGTAAAAACCCTTATGGTTTCAACTAGATCGGAAATAAGGGTCTGAATAACGAGGATCCACTGAATAAACGAAAAACATCGACTCCATAACGGGCATGGAAAAGGAGTAAGAATGTGCAGGGAGGAACGAATTTAAAAAATAAAATAGTACTATATTATACAGAAAAAAACAAAAAATATTTATTTTCATAAAATCTATTATAAGTTGATTCTAACATATTTTTACTTAATGAAATAATTCGCAAAAAAATATAATTTTTCCTATACAAATTAGTTGGCAAAAGTGATATCAAATAAACAAGATGGCGTCTTTCACGACGAAAGTGGGATTTTTTTTTATCCCGACCAAAATGAACGAAACAATACGGATCGATATAACTTCATAGTATCTCAATAATACCTAATACGATGAAAATTAAGATTGTTTTTAAAAGGGATATATTAAAATTGTTTGCAAATATGTCTACACTTTTACATTTAGAAGCAAATTAGTAAATTAGTCGTCAATATTTTCCCTAATCCCAAGGAATTCAATAGCGCTCCTAACGGCGAAAATCAGAAGTATTCTTGTAATCATGATCATGAGATGTGTTTGTAAACAGCGTGGTGTAGTGTGATACTAAGCGAATTTTTCGAATGATTCGGTTCCAAGTTGACATAACAAAAAACAATGAGATTGTTAAATGATACTTAAATACATTTAATATTTAAATAAGTTATTTGTTTTGTAAGTACCGTCTCTTGAATCTCACAATTAGCGATTAATTATTATCTTATGAGTTATTAATGACCTGTTATAAAAATAAATAATGTAGAATTCCGTCTAAAATCGACTTGTACAGAGTAATCTGTGCCATGAGGGAGTTTTCATGTCTTCCAAATTTTACTTAGAAAATAAATGAGGCTGAATTAATAGTTAAGGAAAGTTAATTTTGGAATGCAAAGACTGAGAAATAAAAACAGTTTTTAGAATGAATGGTTGCGTTCGGCAGACTCGATAGTTCTGGAGCTGTTGAGTACTTTTCTGTCGAACTCCCTCTGTCTCGGAACGTTTTGGTATTTTGACTTCACATTTACTAGCGTCTTTTATTTACGCTACCTGAAACTGATAGATGATGGCTGTTGTTTGTTCCGACGCATATGTCGCTCGTCGTTCAGCAGATGTAACTATGTAACGGCTACCGATTGAAACCTCTGCTCGGTTACAACTGTTGACTCTGTTGAATGCGGCCATTTATTCAATCTTCAGTCTATCGCAGTATTAAGTTTATAATATTGGCTTTCCTGTTAGAGATTATTAGTAGGAAAAAAAGTAAGATACAGAGTAACAGTACATTATACTATACATAATAACTATTATTTAAAAAGTTAATTATCTACAGAAAAAACCAATTACAAAAATTAATAGTTCCTTACAGCTATACCTTAGAGCAATGGTCGGCAACTGGTGGTTCACAAGAAAATTTGGGTGGTCCGTGGAGAAATTTGAACATTGATCAACTGAAGGTTACTCGAAGTTATAAAAGAAATGCAAAATGTTTAGTTGCTTTTTTCACTCATTGGGGTTTTTTATTCGAATCTCAAACTAAAAACAAAATGACTGTTATCAATAAATAATGAACGATAAACAATATTGTGAGTGTGATTGTCATCCTTTGTGGAAAAGTGCAAAGATCCATAAACTTGTTTCAAACAAGCAGCAATGAACTTTAGGCTTGCATTAATTTGTTATAATTAAACATGCGAGTTTCATATTAATATAGTAAAATTGAACTTTTGTGATCATTATTCTACAGATTTTGTATTGTTTAAAAAATTGATGGTAATGGTCTGCGAATTGTGACTTTAGTGGTCTGTGAGGGGAGAAAGGTTGCCGATTGCTGCCCTAGAGAATGTGATTTTGACATGTAAAAGATTTACAAGAACTTTCAAATTGGCTTTCTTGTATTAAGGATCTTATACATCTAGCTTATTACATTTTGAAACAAAATCTTGTATGTAGCAACTTTTTAGAAAAAAAATTTAATTTTTTGTAATAATAATTAGGAATTTAAAGCTTTTGGTGAAATTGTATGTGCATAGCAACATTGAACTGAAAGAAAATGTTAATGTTGGAGTGGACAATTTTAAACTGCCTTGCAAGTAAACTTGGGATTTTTAGTGCTATTTGTCATAAATTCATGTTTGTGAAGAAAATGCATTAATAGTTCCAGTACAGAATACTCTGTATTGAAGAGGCTGTCCATAAATGATGTCTCACCTCATGGTGAGTAGTAGTAGTTGAGAATGTGATACAATGTGATGAGAGGAGAAATGATCCCTATGATATCACATTTCACATTTACCATTAATCAGTATCATATATGCTTTTTAAATAAAATATGTCACACTTAAAATACATAAAAATTTAGTTTTTGTACTTAACTTTATGTAAAAACACTAAGAGATATAACAAAAATAAATTTGCATCATATAGTTACTTTACAATGGCTAGTAACTAGAGTTACCAAACATTGGTATTTAGTATGGACAGTCCATACTTTAAAGTATCTGTAAGTGTTCGTGCTGTATTTGGAAAAAATAAACAAAATGGCCGTACTTTTCAACTGATTGTGCCATTAATAGTTAAAACATAACCAATGAGATTTAAATCTGATGAAAAGTGCTAAATTTTTTATTATTATTGTATTTGTTGGCTAGGTGGCAACATTGCACAAGCAAATGTAATGGTCTGTTACTTTGCAAATGTCTGTTACTACAATGCAAATGTCTGTTACTTTCCCCGCATTTCTTTATACAGTGCTCGAGAAGCACTTTACAGTGAACACACTGAAACTGATTTCTAATTGGCCAACACTGCTCGTGATGTCATTTTACTACACTCTGGCTGCATAAAGAAATGCAGGGTTAGAGAACGTGCACATTCATTATAACAGATTTTTTAATTTAATAATACTTGTTGTTTAAGTGGTAAAATAGTTTTCTTATATTTAAAATTGTATTCGGTACCCCAAAGGAAAGTGTAAATTGAAATTTTATATTATATGCCTTCATTTAATTGAAAAATATTAGATTGAAAAATATAAGATTGAAAAATATGAATAAATTACTAGATTGAAAAATATGAATAAATTCCTTTTACTTTGTTTTGTTATCTGAGTACTTTTAATGCTAATCTGTTTGTATTTTGCCTTCAAATGTTGTGGTAACCCTACTGGTAACAGAATCTGTTATAACCAAAGAAAAGTGATTGGTGCAATTTCTATGACTACAATTGTGTGGAATTTACATTATCAAATTTTCAATAATTTTATGTTATAAATGACTCATCAGTTCATGCTTTTACAAATCTGAAGAGAAACAAGTATTATAATAACTAATATTATGAAATTGTTAGGTTGTTATGGAGTCATAGATTGTCTTTATGTTTAAAATCTGTTGAGTTAAACAAGTTAATTTGTGATCAGACTGTGATCAAAAAGTATCAGGAATGATTCATTTAAACTGCGCATGTACGAGAGGCTGCTTCATCGTATTCTTTTCTTGTTTGATGAGACATTGACATCTAGCAGCAATATGTATTTTGTCATTTTTCATTTGCAAATAAATGGTTGTTTTGCTTGTAAAGAATTGTGCTAGCAATTTTTCAAGATGTCTAGTGTAATTGAACAAAGAATGTGCATTAAATTTTGTTTTTCAACAGAATTACTCCTACAAAAACACTGGAAATGTTACAAAAAGTCTTTAGTGAAGAATATATATATATCAAAAACAAGAGTTTTCAAGTGGTACAAGATGTTCAAAGAAGGCAGAGAATGTATTGAAGATAAACCACACTCTGGTATATCATCCATTTCAACTGATGAACAAGACATTGCTTGAATCAGAGATTTGGTGCTCATTGATTATAGTTTAACAGTTAAGGACATTATTGAACATATTCCAGTATCATTTTAAAAGATCATTTGGGCTTGAGATGTGTTGTTTTTTTGAGTTGTCCCAAAAATGAACATTTTCCAAAAACAACATGTTCTAATAGCTGAAGAAATGCTTTCTGAAGGCAAATAATTCTTAAAACGCATCATTATGGGTGATGAAACATGTATCTATACTTTTCAGACTGAAACAACTCAACAATCGAGTGAATGGTTCTTGAAAGATGAAGCAAGACTGGAAAGACCACATCAAAGTCAGTCAAAAATCAAGGCCATGTTGACTGTTTTCTTTGATTGTCATTGTGTTGTGGATCATGAATTCCTTCTGACTAGCCAAGCTGCCAATAAAGAATATTTGACCATTTTATGTTGTTTGCATGAAGCAATTCATAGAAAATGACTATATTTGTGATGAGAAAACTCATGGATTTTGCACCACAATAATGCACCTGCTAACAATCATGAATTTTTGGCCAAAAATTCACAAATGGTTCTACAGGCTCCATATTTACTCAAAGACTGTTTCTTTGACTAAAATTTCCACTTTGTGGTCACTGTTTTGAGTCAATTGATGTCATAAAACAAAATTTGCTGCAGGTCCTGAAGTGATTTGATGAAAACAACTTTAAAGCATGTTTCAAGGATTGAAAAAAACATTGGCATAAGGGCATTGAAGTAGAGGGGATTACTTTAAAGGAAAAAAAATAAATTTTGATGTATAAATTCAAATCTTGTGTTTTATTGAACCATTCCCAATACTTTTTGATCACGGGTATGTGTAGAACTTCTATATCCATCTGGGCACAGGACTCTGAACCAAGCACACATTACAAGTATTTGCAATTTAAGCAGTTATTTACTATTTTCGACTTGTTAAAAATGTTTGTTGAAATTTTTTAAAGTTTACAGTTTATTTTCAGAATATTATCAAAGAAAAAAGAAATATGGAGAAATGCCACTTGATGTTTTTTAAATCTGTAGACTACAGTGTCTCTCATGGATTGGAGGGAAGCAATTTTTGAATTTGTTTGGAACACTTTAGTTTGGAATGTAATGCAGAAGGTGTTGAATGGATGGATGTTGACAATATAGACATGACTGGACAAAGCATTCCTACAGACACATATGCCTCCAACATTCTCATTGTGTTATTTGAAAAACATCTTACAAACCCATTAGAGTGAAATAACTTGCTAGCAAGTTGTAGCAAAAATAAAATTTTGGTTAATGTGCTATTGTTATGTAGTGCTTTATTTTAATAAAAGTATAAATCATTTATATTAATGTCCATTGCATAATTGATGCAGTGTGTTTGTTATAATAATTCAAAGGCTTTGTTCAGGAGTGACAACCAATGTGATATCATTTGCGAGGGAGGCTTTGTCATAATGTGACTTGAGAGGGAGGGGGATTAAAAATGTGGAATTATTCATGAAATCATTTATGGATGGTCCTAAAACTATACTATATCAGCTCATATGAAAAATATGCAGTCTCTGGTAATTGAAATCTATTTCATAGTATTTTAAAAGAAGAAAACATTGTAATGTTAAAGAGGAAAGAAAAAAATAGAAGATATTGATACTATATATAATTTAAAAATAATGTTTAAAAAAATTATTTCAATGATTTCTGATTTATCAGTATTTGTTAATTAGGACCTCAGTTAATTATTAAAATATTAAATGCTTAAAAAGCTAATCAAAAGTTAAATTTTATATTTTAATTAATATGAAAACTTTCACTGTATAATTATATGTAAATATCTATAATGTTACTTAGTTATCATTTTAACTGGATAAAGTATAATTTAAACTAAAAAAGCTTAAAATCCAATGGGAAGTTTTGGAGAAATGTTTTTATTCATTTCTTAAGACTCCTTGTCATCTTCAAGTTTGAGACTCCAATTGAAAGTGTTTGTTCTTCGAAACTTCCTGCTAGATTGTAAAGCATCCATGATTTAACTTATTAGCTATCATGGACATANAATCTTTTATTTGAGAATATGAAAGTACTTTTGGTAATCATAAAAATACAATACATATTCTACAAATAAAAATTTAAGTCAATGTTTGATGGAATAGTTTCAAGTTAATAGAAATATTTAGAAATTTTTCACTAATTTATGAAGAAATAAAATAAAGAAAAATTGTTTAATGCAAATTACTCTCACTTTGTATAGTTTAACAAAAACTAACCTTTATTATGTATGTATGTATCAAGGTTATAAAATATGCAGGAACTTATGGACTGACCTGATATTAAGAAAATATTTGTTAAAAGAATAAAGATGAACTCACATTTTTCTTTTAAAGCTAACTTAAGAAAATTTTCTTTTTTCTTTTCATGAGAAAGGGAAAGAAGTGGGAAATAAAAGAAAATAAATTTTTTAAAGTTTAGATGACTTTTAGTTCATATTAGAAAATGGTTTGAATTCATCATTAAATAATTTTAATATTTTTTTAATATTTAATTAGATAATTATTAAGATATATTTTATAAACTCACCGCTTTCTTTTATGTCTCTGGGAGGTTTAATGATATCTGACATAATTACATTTTCTTTTCCATATATTTTCCTTCAAAATAAAAGTAATAAATTAAAATCATCTTCAACTATAATTGAAAACAATTAGGGTTAAATTTTTACATATAAATTATTTAATGGCATATCCAAGATTTTCAGAATATGAGTGCTGCTTAAGGTAGATTTAGGAGGAACCGAGGCACTTGAGCCTGTAATTTTTTGGAGAATGATACTCAATTAGCTTAGAATTATTTTAGTTACTTAATTGAAGTCATGCAATATGCATTACTACATTTATTTTTATTTTAAAGCAGTGATTCTCAAACTTTTTCGATCCACCGCCCCCTTTGTTCCATAAAGTTATACCCAACGCCCCTAACCCATTTTCTCTTGTGTGAGAAAAGGATTGGAAATATTCTTAGGAAAACTTTTCTATGAATCACACACTTTGTGCCCTTACTGTACATTGTTCTCATCATCTGGAAACCATTAAACGCAATGTTTCCTCTTATCAGCCCCAATTTTGCCTTTGGTCACCGTTCAATACCCTGCCTCTAGCGCCGCCCAGATCTATTTATCGCCCAGAAGGGGGCGTTATTGCTTACTTTGAGAAACACTGAGCTAAAATAAAAGTAAATGTGTTAGAAATATTCAAGTTGTGACCTTCAATAAAAAATAAAAAATATATAAAATGTCAACATTTTATATATATTCCGTCGAATTTTTATATATAGAATTTGTCTGCCGTTGCCCCTCTATATTTCCTTAACGCCCCCCAGTTCTCTTTGAGCCTTCTACTGCCCTCCTGAAAGCCTCCAGCGCCCACAACGGGACGTTATCGCTCACTTTGAGAAACGCTGTTTTAAAGTAACAAAACGAATTGCTTTAGTATCAATGGTGTGTGTCAGCATCATAAGCACTCCCATCTGGATAATCTGGATATACCTCTCAAATTAATGTGTTATTCATAATTTGATCATAAGTGAATATAAATTTACAATCAAATAAAATATAAATTTTTATTTTTCCTACCTTAGTGATTTTGCTAATCCAGTCCCAAGTTGTCCAAGACTTCCTAAAAAAGTATTAAATATTTAATTTAATAATGTAATATAAAACATTAAACATAAAACACAGAATTCACAGAAGACATTAATTTCCATTTGGTTGTTTATTTCATTTTATTTGTAATTTATTCTTACCTTGTATCAAGAGAGAGAAAGATTGATGAATTTAATGTGATATTGGGAACGGGTTGACAAGTGACAAAAAAATTGGGAACTCATATTTGATACTATCTAGAAATCTTAATTAATTGCAATTACTTTGTAGTTCCGATGAAACAGAGAATGATTTATTTAGCTGCATTACATGCTATGGTATTTCATCTTGTAATGAAACTTAAAACATTCGAAATATTTACTAGAATGTTATTGAGAAATTGTTTATCTGGACTATTGTACCTAGACATATTTCAATTCTTTGTTGATAAATTTGTAATTAAATAAAGCAATAACCGATATATTTCAGAAAAAAAAACTATTAGTTTTACAAGTGAAATTAATTATTTGACCAGAACAAAAATAGTTATAAAGAAAGACTACATAATCTAGTTAAAGTTCCATTTGGGAGGGGGAAAAAACATCACACAATATTCTGTACAAATTAATTTTTTATTTTTAATGGATTCACAAATCCAAAATATAGCAAGTGATAAAAATTCTCTTTTAAATTTAAAATCCAATTCATTGAGATTTGATTTAAACATTATAAATTTAGATTTTCCACAAAATTCCAGTAGATATTTAATCAACAGGATACTAATCAATACCATACTTTGAGTGAAAGAAATAAAATAAA